>NW_027128398.1:0-10022 GCF_037325665.1 Littorina saxatilis
GGATGCTTCTTACAATGTGGCCCAGTACCTGTGAAGCTGCACACAGAACGGTTTAGTGTAGGTCGATCGGTGTGGGCTCGGCATGGGCAGTAACAGACGACAAACGTTATTGTCATAACCATGAGGGAAAGCTCGTGCAGCGTGGAAACTTCTATCGATTCTCTTGATGCATTAATTATGGCTGTATAGTGGTCGTGGCCATGGCCTGAGCATGACGGTACACAAAGCTGATAAAGAGAGAGACCCTGGAGTCCTGTATTCAACAAAGAAACTGCGGCTGATGGAGACTGAGAGACCAAGAGAGTCCTTATTCAGCAAGAGATGTTAGAGATACCTTTGACTCTAAGAGAGAGAGAGACCCTGGAGTCTTTATTCAACAAAGAAACGGCAGCTGATGGAGACTGAGAGACCAAGAGAGTCCTTATTCAGCAAGAGATGTTAGAGATACCTCTGACTCTCAGAGAGAGACCATGGAGTCTTTATTCAACAAAGAAACGGCGGCTGATGGAGACTGAGAGACCAAGAGAGTCCTAATTCAGCAAGAGATGTTAGAGAAGACCGCTGCCTCTCAGTCGTCGAGTTTTAGTGGGTATCTCACCGCTCTCAGTCGCCAAGTTCTACTTCTAGTGGATATCTCAGCGCTCTCAGTCACTGACGAGTCTTTTGAAGCAAGCTCAATGGAGTTCTTCAAAGGCTGGCTTTTGGAGTACCCTGAACGAACAGATGGTGGAATAAGAGAAGTGTCTGCTTGTGGTAGGAGAATGACACCACTGAGTTAGTTGGTTTCTTTGGTGTGAGCATTGTCTTTGCTTTGGCGTCGTCATAGAGAGAAAGAGACTAGAGAGAGTAGAGAGAGAGAGAGAGAGAGAGAGAGAGAGAGAGAGAGAGAGAGAGAGAGAGAGAGAGAGAGAGAGAGAGACGTAAGACATTTTATTGATTAAACACACAAGGTTCATTTCAAGAGAGAGAGAGAGAGAGAGAGAGAGAGAGAGAGAGAGAGAGAGAGAGAGAGAGAGAGAGAGAGAGAGAGAGAGAGAGAGAGAGAGAGAGAGAGAGAGAGAGAGAGAGAGAGAGAACAGTTCCGATGGAGCATCAACCAGCACACTATACAGACCTCCAGTAACACCCCCCCCCCCCCAAAAAAAAAAAAAAAATGGGGAAAGGCAAAGCTCACCGGCAACACTGTCATAATTTTGACCCTTCTACCAGATCGTTGGAAAGTTAGCTGGAAGTTCACAGTAAGCGAGCTGAGTACCTCCATACTCCAGGCTTCATAAACTCGATGGCAAGTATCGACAGAACTCTCAGAGTCTCACTGCTTCCTGTCGTGGAGTGTGTCACATGTTGGACAAAGAGTGCTGGACTTTGAACACAGGCACGTGCCATGTACTCGGGGTGGGGGTTGGTGTAGATACGGCTGCACATTCAGAGCTAGTGAACCTTGCGGAGTAGCTCAGCCCCCCCCCCCCCCCCGCCCCCCCCCCCCTTCTTCAGGGTAACGTTGTTCCAAAAACAGTATTCTGCAAAGTACCAAACTTTTCCAACGGAGAAAAGCGTGCATACATGCATGGTGTTGAAACCTAGGCACTATAATGTGGTTAAAAGCTATGCAACTTTGTATATGGTTAGAACTCGACGATAGTTTTGACTTGGAAAATTGGTTCATTCGGTAAACTTTATTTTCGTGTTCAGTTGATAACTGCACGGGGGACTATATTAGGAGAGCTAGAGAGTAACTATGGGACATTGTTTTTACATTTTTCAATGTTACCAAGGTTTTGGTCGGCTCAGAAACTCTACGATATCTGGCGGCGTGACTGCAGCAAGGCTTAGAAGACCCATAATGATATCCTGCACACCAAATCCGTATCATGTGCCTGTGGTTTGAAGGGTGCTTCTGTAGGGTTCTCTTGATCTGTGGCTGGACTACAAACATGAATGCTTGATGAGGTGTACCGGCTCCACGCGCTGATCTGTTGATGTCCTTGTTATGGTAAACACCAGATGGTCACTTCGCATTGTTGCTGTGGTCAACGGTAGATGTACAGTCACAGTTAGTCATATTTTCTGGAGAGGAAAACATTCTCTCTGTATGTCTGTCTGTTTCTCTCTCTCTCTCTCTCTCTCTCAGTCTCTCTCTCTCTCTCTCTCTCTCTCTCTCTCTCTCTCTCTCTCTCAGTCTCTCTCTTGCTCTGTCTGTCTGTCTGTCTGTCTTTTTATATTTAGTCAAGTTTTGACTAAATATTTTAACATCGAGGGGGAATCGAAACGAGGGTCGTGGTGTATGTGCGTGTGTGTGTCTGTGTGTCTGTGTGTCTGTGTGTGTGTGTGTGTGTGTGTGTAGAGCGATTCAGACTAAACTACTGGACCGATCTTTATGAAATTTGACATGAGAGTTCCTGGGTATGAAATCCCCGAACGTTTTTTTCATTTTTTTGATAAATGTCTTTGATGACGTCATATCCGGCTTTTCGTGAAAGTTGAGGCGGCACTGTCACGCCCTCATTTTTCAACCAAATTGGTTGAAATTTTGGTCAAGTAATCTTCGACGAAGCCCGGACTTCGGTATTGCATTTCAGCTTGGTGGCTTAAAAATTAATTAATGACTTTGGTCATTAAAAATCTGAAAATTGTAAAAAAAAAATAAAAATGTATAAAACGATCCAAATTTACGTTTATCTTATTCTCCATCATTTGCTGATTCCAAAAACATATAAATATGTTATATTCGGATTAAAAACAAGCTCTGAAAATTAAATATATAAAAATTATTATCAAAATTAAATTGTCCAAATCAATTTAAAAACACTTTCATCTTATTCCTTGTCAGTTCCTGATTCCAAAAACATATAGATATGATATGTTTGGATTAAAAACACGCTCAGAAAGTTAAAACAAAGAGAGGTACAGAAAAGCGTGCTATCCTTCTTAGCGCAACTACTACCCCGCTCTTCTTGTCAATGTCACTGCCTTTGCCATGAGCGGTGGACTGACGATGCTACGAGTATACGGTCTTGCTGAAAAATGGCAGCTACTTGACTAAATATTGTATTTTCGCCTTACGCGACTTGTTTGTTGTTGTTGTTGTTGTTGTTGCTTGTCAGGCTATTTATTGACAAAGTAAGATGGGATGAAACTGGGCGAACATGCTTGAGTGAGGACAGATCTACAGCAAGTCTGTCTGTCTGTCTGTCTGTCTGTCTGTCTGTCTGTCTCTCTCTCTTTCTGTCTTTCTTTCTCTCTCTCTCTTTCTCTCTTTCTATCTCTGTCTGTCTGTCTCTCTCTCTACCTCTGTCTCTCTGTCTCTCTGTCTCTCTCTCTCTCTCGCTCTCTCTCTCTCTCTCTTTTTCTCGTTCTCTCTTTCTCTCTTTCTCTCGTTCTCTCGTTCACTCTCTCTCTCTTTCTCTCTCTGTCTGTCTCTCTCTCTCTCTCTCTCTCTCTCTGTCTCTCGCTCTCTCTCTCTTTTTCTCTCTCTCTCTCTCTGTGCTTTTGCAGAAGCATAACATTGAACATTTTGCTTCAAAGCCCCAGGGCTTCTCGGGTGATTCTGGATTTTCCTCTGTTCCTCAACAAATTATTTCAACACGAAATAGTGTGGAAAATGTGGCTTTGGAGTTTTTCTCTTTTAGTAACCACACCTATTTTTTTTTTTAGGCCTTATAGAAAGAAGACCATTCATTTGAAGTTTCACTTTTCGCAGACACAGGCGTACAGTCTGTTGTAGTAACTTATATCACAATGATGATTGAGTGAAAATCGTTTAAACCAACACCAGGCGTGTCCATGATGGTAGGAGCATGATCGAACACGAACGACTTTCCTGTTGTATTGGCGAAAAGCTTGTCTTTTCCATGCAAAACTCACCGCAACTCCTCCATCTCTCGAGTCATATCAATCGACACTAATGAGAAAGGGAGCGAGGATGACAAACAGTGTGGATCCGATCATTACTGTACTATTGATACAGGCTTCGGGTGTCCTGCTCGATAGTTCCGGGGGCACGCGTGCCTTGCTTTACGATCAGGAAAACTGACTCTGGAACTGTGGATATGTCGGTCACGAGTGCATGGTGCACCAGGGATGCGCATTCTACAAACTTGTGGTTACACAGTTTCATGCATGATACTATTGTAGTAATTTACTGAGGAGGCCTGAACTGACTGAGCCGATCATTACTGTACTATTGATACAGGCTCTGGGTGTCCTGGCCGATAGTTCCGGAGGCACGCGTGTCTCGCTTTACGATCAGGAGAACTGACTCTGGAACGGTGGATATGTCGTCCACAAGTGTTGCCAAGTGCCCTGGGGATGCGCATTCTACAACCTTGTTGTTACTCAGTTTTATCCATGATCTTACTATAGTTTACTGAGGAGACTTGAGCTGCCTGAGCAGACCATTTCTATACTATTGATACAGGCTTCGGGTGTCCTATCTGATAGTACTGGAGGCACGTTCGTCTCAGGAGAAATGACACTGGATGTGTGTATATATATATGATATGTCGGTCACAACCGTTGCCAACGAGCTTCATGCATTTGTGTGCACTTCAAGTGCACTAGGGATGATGCACTTTTTCAACCTTGTTGTTTTATCCAGTCATATTTTTTGGAGGAGTGCCATGCACTGACTCATTCACAGATAATTATGTGGGTGTTCATCTTTTTGGGTGGTGACTGCTGCTGTCGTTTGGAGTGCATTGGTGCACATATCCGTCAACATATCTTTCAACCTTGTGCCATGCAGTTGAGGTCACACTTGTATCCAGTCATTGTCTCCCTATCCTACACTCAGAATGTTATGTCTTCATGTCGTCTGATCCCACTTCTCGATGGCTTCTTTTGAAATTGATGGCCCCTCTTGGACTCCATACATGTACACATACATATATATTTCTTCATGCTTTTTAAAATAACCTTTTTTTCCTGTAGAGTTCTCGTAAAGGTTCTGCGGGTTTATTGAGTGTAGTGTTTTCTGCCTGCGAAGAATTGTGCAGGGTGCATTATTTTTATCGGATACTCACAGTGTGACCAGTAAACGTGCTGAGACTCTGAGTGGTTAGTAGTAAAGTTTCTATTTGTGTCCCCAGAATAAGTTTCTATTTGGGACATGAAGTGGTTATGCGCTCTGAGTGGTTGTTCTGCGGGTTTGTTTTATGGGACACATGGTTGCCAGTGTACGCACTGATGTAGGCTGATAGAAAATCTGAGTGGTTGTTCTGCGGGTTTGTTTTATGGGACACATGGTTGCCAGTGTACGCACTGATGTAGGCGGATAGAAAATCTGAGTGGTTGTTCTGCGGGTTTGTTTTATAGGACACATGGTGGCCAGCGAACGCATTGATGTGGTACAGAGAGAGAGGGGTTGGATATGCGATGCTCCCGCGGTTGATTGAATCTGCAAAACCCTGTCCCACACTCAGGGTAATTGGATCGACCGCGCAGTTGCCTCCGCTGTTCTGGCCCGCAGCCGGATTTTCTATACGCGTTTATGAGATTGACCTAGAAGACAAAGAAAGAAAAAAAGAAAGGGGGGCGGGGACAAGAGGGGGAGAGAGAGAGAGAGGAGGGAAGAAGGGAGAGAGAGGGCGGGGGGGGGGGGGGGGGGTGGGAGGAGGGAGAGAGAGATTGGGGAAGGAGAGAGAGAGAGGAAGAGAGAGAGAGAGAGAGAGAGAGAGAGATTGGAGAAGGAGAGAGAGAGGAAGAAAGAGAGAGAGAGAGAGAGAGAGAGAGGGGGGGGGGGCGGGGCAGACAGACAGACAGACAGAGCGAGAGAGTATGGGGCAGTGCTTGAAAGAGAGAAGAGACTCTGGAGGCTGCTGTTTGATGCTTTGTTCTACGTTGTGGCATGTAGAAAGGGGATGTGGGGAACATCAAGGCACGGAACCGTTTTCACGTGCAGACGTACAGTGGTGTTCGTAAACACACACGTTTGTAAAACAAAAGACACATCAGCGCGCGCATGCACGCACGCACGCACGCTCGCACACAAGGGCGAGAGCAATAGTTGGGCTTATGATATGATCATTCCCTTCTCACCTGGGACAATCTGTCAAATTGCAACGTCCACAACCTTCTCTGTTATCCCCCCTCCGCGGCCTCCCCTTAGTTCTTCTTCGCGTGTATTACATCTTTTTTCTAGTGAATAATCTTACACACACGTGCACGGTCATACATATGAATTTGTAAACGAAAAGAAACATTTGTCACGAATCCGCGCGCACCCGCCTCTCCTTAGTTCTTCTTCGCGCACATCACATCTTCTTTCTTGTGCATAATCTCTCACACACACAGCAAAGAGAGCTAGACATTTGCACCAGCTGACCTCACAAGATGATCCACAGGGTTGACACTGTGTCATTATAAATTATGTGACTGACCCTCCGCTTCCCGCCATCATCTTTGACCACTTGATGTCCCAACTGATGGCGTGGGGATCATGTATCGCCTGCTGAATGTTGGCCCCGCGCACACAGTTGACCCCCGCTGTGATTAGATTATAGCTGACATCACCTCTCCATCTTCATTCACGATAGGAAGCCCGGGTTGTTTGAAAGCGACCACCACAAATTTGTCGAGGTTTTTTTTCTTTTTCTTTTTTCTCTCTCAATGTGATTAGAGCATTCTTTTGCTTGTACCCCATACGGTTTTGATTGCTTTCTGTGTTGTTGTTGTTGTTGTTGTTGTTGTTGTTGTTGTTGTTGTTGTTGTTGTTGTTGTATTTTGCTGTTGGAATTACTTTCGTACGTGACACCTATGTCAGCCTGCAAAATGAATTCAATTTTCTTTTCATGTTTGCTTGCTTTTCATTTAAACTGTACAACAGCCGCCATTTATATGTAATTTTCTAGAAAACTGTAAACACCACTATAAGCATTATGCTTGTTGTTGTTTACTCAATATGCGTCTTTTTGTAAATAATGCACAAACGTTGAATAAAACAGTTTAAACCAAATGAATTGAGCACAAACACAAAATCCTGGTCTTCGCAGAAAGTAGCGCGACTGTTGATTATTGGTAATTGTCCAAGGGGGTGGATAGATGCTCTCATTCCACAATTCATTCTCGGAAGATCTAAGTTGGTGTGCGGGTATGATAGGCTTAGGCCAACATAGGCAAAAACAAGTCGCTTAAGGCGAAATTACTACATTTAGTCAAGCTCTCGAACTCACGGAATGAAACTGAACGCACTGTATTTTTTCACCAAGACAGTCCAGCTTCGTCAATCCCCGCGTGAAAGAAATCGCTCACCTTCCACGTGCAAAACGTAGTGATGGTGATATTGACACGCCAGATTAGCGCGGTAGCGTATTGTGCTAAGTAGGAAAGCGCGCTTTTCTGTATTCTTGTTAACTTTCTGAGCTTGTTTTGAATACAACCTATCATATCTATATGTTTTTGGAATCAGGAAATGATAAAGAATAAGATGAAATCATTTTTGGATCGATTTCTTAAATTTTAATCGTAAGACTAATTAATCTATTTTCGTTAATTGTGATCACATTTTAAGAGTAAACATGACATATGTATATATGTTTAGATTCAGAATGTGATGAAGAATACGATGCAATCAATTTTAAATCTGTTTGCAAAAAATCGATTTTAATGACAACTTTAATGAGCAAACTCATTAATTAATTTTTAAGCCTCCAAGCTGAAATGCAATACCAAAGTCCGGGCTTTGTCGAAGATTACTTGACCAAAATTTCAACCAATTTTTTTGAAAAATGAGAGCGTGACAGTGCCGCCTCAACTTTCACGAAAAGCCGGATATGACGTCATCAAAGACATTTATCAAAAAAAGACACAAAAAAAGTCTGGAGGTACCATACTCAGGATCTCTCATGTCAAGTTTCATGAAGATCGGTCCAGTAGTTTTCTCTGAATCGCTCTACACACACACAGAGACACACACACATACACCACGACCCTCGTCTCAATTCCCCCCCTCTACGTTAAAACATTTAGTCAAAACTTGACTAAATGTAAAAAATAGGGTCGGTAGGTCGGACATTTTTTTTTCTAACAAACCCCATATTTTTAAGTTATTTTGCCAAAAAACAAAGCCTTTTTTATATTTATTTATTTATTTATTTTTTCTTCCAAAAATGCCCAAAAAAGTCTAGGGTCGCGCGCGAAAAATAGGGTCGGTCGGGATACCGTAAACAGGTTTTTTTGTGTTTTTTTGTGTGCCTTACACGAGTAAGAATGTTTCTTTACTCTTCGCATGTACCGTACACAGTGGTACAAGACAGTCGCCGATAAAACACTGGAGTCAAAGCACGTGAAAACAAAAGAAACAGTAGCACTTCTCTTTCTATTCAGCGTGGCACAAAAAGACAGGTTCGCGTGTCATGCATAAGTCATGAGGCGACGGAACGGTGTTCGCTTGGTTTAGCTGAGCAAGGAGAAAATCGGTCTGTTTTAGCGTCGTGATAAAACGTTTGATTACATTATTATGGGGGCGAGGACGCCCCCATTCTATACGGATAGTTTCGAGGTTGACCATGGGCAGCGCCATTTTGTTGTGAAATACGTCATCAGTTTGTGTACACAGGAAGTTGTGACATCCGTCACCCTATGGGAGGGGTGACGTCAAAATTGTTCATCTGTAGAAAGTTGTGAAATCCGTCACCCTATGGGAGGGGTGACGTCAAAATTGGTCATCACAGAGTTTGTGTAACACAGGAAGTTGTGAAATACGTCACCCTATGGGAGGGGTGACGTCAAAATTGTTCAACAAAAACATGATATGTCGCATTGTGCAGGGTCAACTGCAACAAACTCAAACCGAGCCATTCATACCTAGCTGTATTTGAGTGACTTATATACCCGACATTTTTATTTCTTATTTTTAGCACAGGTGTAGGAAAAATCATGAACCAAAATGTTATTTATTTTCTAATTTAACATTTTTTTTACAAATATGACCATGGTCTTTTAAACATACAGTGACATTAAACATTGTTATGTTAAAAAAAAGAAAAAAGAAAAAAAGCTTTTGTGCACAAATCAGAAAATACATTGTACATTTTACCTACAGGCCAAACCGTGAGTGTCTGTGGCAAAGCCCGACCCAGGAAATTGCACTGATTTTATATTTAGATCAGAGAGAAATTGTCAAGAACAGGCGCTTGCATTTGGATGTGTCCAATGATAGTAGGTTTGGTTGTGATCAATCAGAATAATGTAGGAATAAAAATGTATGACAGTTTAGTATGATGACATGTAATTCACATATGCTGAAATATGATATTATACATCATGTAATATTATTATGGCTGTTGCCATGACCATGAAACCCAACAAAGGTTTAATGTAATGTAATTCAAAATACCAAAACCGAGCACCTATTAATCTCGTCTTTGCGCGTGAAGATTGAGGCCGTCTGCCAGTAGCGGTTAGGTCATACAGTGGAACCCCTCTCTAGCGACCTTTAAAATGTTGACAAAAATCGGTCCTTGTGGAGGAGGGTCCTTACAGAGGGAGGGGGCGGAGTCAGGGGGCCACAAAGAAAGTCAGATTTAAAAAAAAAAAAGAAAACAGAGAAGTTTGAGTTGCTGACGACCGTTCTCTCTGAAAGCAAACTGCTTCGATTTCATGTTTGTCCTTGGTGTCCACCAGTTCTGGTGCATGTACTACCCTGGCCAAGTTTCCTCTCAAGACATCAAAGAGACCGCCCCAGTATACTCTACAGCCTCTGGGCGAACCACCTCTCATAGCTAAAACTGGGTCAATGACCCCTGGGAAGAAGGTCAGTGTCTATAAAAATTTTACTCCTAGGCCTGCGGCCAGGGGGGGGGGGGAGTATACCGGTACCATTTGAGAATCAGACCAAATGAGAATTGAACCATTTGAGAACATCCTTTTTTTTTCCAATCACTACATCGAAGGCCTGCGGCCCGGGGTTCACATGGGTTGGTTTGTTTGTTTGTTTCAAACCCACACCCATATACACACATTTCCCATTTAAACCATTTGTCGGCCCCCTGTCGATATTTATCGACTAAGTTCCTTGTTGACCT
>NW_027128399.1:0-17500 GCF_037325665.1 Littorina saxatilis
TGTGTGTGTGTGTGTGTGTGTGTGTGTGAGTGTGTGAGTGTGTGTGTTTTCTCACCACACAATCGCAACGAGCCCAATGGTTATCAGCAAAACAGCAGCGAGGGAACCCACCACAGGCACAACCCAGTTCTCCTGTTTCACTGTTCCAAATGACGCATATAATATAATACAAGTTGCTTGTAAACACATTGTTATTGTTGTTTTATTTTCACTTTTTGCACACAGTTACACAATAATAAGAATAAGAATAAGAATACTTTATTATCTCATAGAGAAATTCAGGCGTGGTACATAACAATAATACAAACAAGACATTGATTTTACATAAAACATATAGCACTATATAACAGGGCAGGTTATAGAAACACCTCCCACATACCTCTCTGGACATTCCTTGCATTGTTCTTACGCATTCAGACATGAACACATCCATGTCTCACTTACACATCGCACACATGGACATTCTTATACGCTCAGCTTACCCATTCACACATGGACATTCGACCACGCTCCACTTACACATTCTTATACGCTCCACTTACACATTCACACATGGGCATTCTTATATGCTCCACTCCCACATGGACATTCGACTACGCCCACTTACACGTTACACTTACACGTTCACACATGGACATCTTTAAAGCACTGCGCTTACATATTCTCGCACACCTACGCGTATAACAAACTATGGCTAAACATCATTGCAAAATATCATAGCATACAATATATCACAAAAAATATACGGTTGTACATAAAACCAATTCATACATGTACATTAATGTTGTTTTGTAAGATACACAAAAAGATCACGATATTCTTTACAGTGTGTTTCTAAGCCAGCTTACCTTGCACTTGCAAGCAGAGTGGTTCTGCAAACCCTGACACGCACCCCGCCAGACAGTGACCATCCTGATGATGACACGTACTGTCCGACAACTGGGCCTGCTCCGCATTAAGCTATGTTTCCATTTAGCGACGCGGCGGCGGCACGATGGCGATACATTCGCGATGCCGCTAGCGAATTTCGCTGTGAGTGTTTCCATTAAAAGCGGCGCGGCAGGCAGATTTGTGTTCTTTCTGGCTTGACTTAAACTCACACAACCATGCCGTCACAACGAGAAACTTTATTAGACGCTACTTATGTTGGTTAAAAATACGAGAAAAGTAAGAAAAACCCTCTTTTGTTTCAACAAAATGCTCAAAAAGCGGAACGAACACGGTGCCTTTGACAACCTTTAAAGAAATTGTTGCTGGACTATGTTCAGCTCAGGGAATACATGTATCTAACGAAAAAAACAAGTCAACATAGACTATAAACCTGGTTGTGGGGGTCCTCGAATGTTTGAAAGGACTTTGACCACGCCAACTTTGGACGCGAATATCGCGCGGCAGCAATTTTTTTCGCTCCCTGGAGCGAACAAAATCTTGACATCAAACCGTCGCGCGGTACGTCGCCGCCGCGCCGCCGTCGCGTCGCACATATGGAAACACGCGTTCTTTGATATTACTGTTGCGGTCGGTTTTGACGCTGCCGCCACCTCGCCGCAACCATCGTGCCGCCGTCGCGTCGCGATATGGAAACACAGCTTTAGCGTGATTAGGTCTAATAATAATAATAATAATAATAATAATAATAATAATAAGAACATTTATATAGCGCTAAATCAAAAACTTTCGTTAAAAAGGCTTGCTCTAAGCGCTTGACATCTAAACTAAAAACGTCATTCACACTCTTTACAATGATGTACAAGAACTTCATGTCACACTCTTTCATTCAGTATAGCACCATTCACACAGTTGTTATTCTGTACAAGACAATAAGTTAGTCTAACATTTAGAATGTTCATAAGATGAAAACAAGAGAAAACCAGACTGATTAAAACAACTGCTTAGTGCTAACAAAGCATGAATCTTAATGATAACGTAATACATGTTTAACTGTTAAGACCATAAAAAAACAACTATATGCTAAAATAACTTCGAACTTTTTAAGAACTTCTTATAAGATACACAGCACATCTAGATAAACACCAGAATGATAAAACAAAAGGCAACTCGTTAAAACTATTAAATGCATCAATGTCTAAAACATGAAAGACTCAAATATAAGATACACAATTCTTTAGAATTGTATATTAAAACTGAAACCGACCTGCTCAAAGTAAAAGGTCTATGAGTCTAACTTGATAAGACAGAGTTGTGAACAGAGTTGGAAAGACAGACACTGCATACAAGACAAACATGTGAAGCGCATGTGGTCATAAAAATACGTTATGATGAAAATACACACAAAACGAAATAGACTTTGACGTCATGTGTTTGTGTTCGGTCAACTCCGTCGTGTATATGGCGATGGTCTATCTGGTAAGACTGCATGGTCACGGCGTGAGTACCGAACACTTTTTTCTCTGTTGGCGTTACAGCTGTGAAACAATCGCTTGTTTGCTTCAGTCGTGTATGTGCATATTTTGCTTCTACGTTCGTTTTATTCATGTTGATGACGGTTTCGTGAGACAAGTCAGCGAATCTATCGTGTGGAAGAAATTTCTGTAAAAAACAACCACTCAACCAAACAGGATGCATCGATGCGTTTACAGTTTGCTAGGTCCCAGTAGTGTGTAGGTTGAATCTATGAATCGGTACGACCTTCCATCGGGCCAGATTATGATAGAACTCCGGCTCACACAGAGGACATTGTCCGGTGACCGGGTGACACTGTTGTCTGTCGTCACACTGACCACATGACAGAGAGCAGCGGGACGGACCGTACTGACCACCGTCACACGCTGAAAATCATTGTATTATTACTATGGACAACAATAAAACAAAGACGATAAGATAAAATACAATTCTGACTGAAGAGAATAAGAGAGTTACAAATGACTTTTTAAGGAAAGTGACGACTCCCAGCAAAGTGCCGTACGTACTGTATTCGTCGCGGCCACTATCTCGCTCACATCTACTACATTTACCAGAATCGACATTGTATAAACAAATGTCCTTACATTATCCGTTCCCCGCTACACTATGCACGTGTACATAAGACCATTTTATCAACTAATAGCTTTTTCTGGCTACAATTCGTAATTACCTTGATCACACATGTCGCCCTTTCTCCCATGTGGACACTCGTCACAGTGACCGGTGGTCTTGTCACACGGTGTGTCGTTGTCACATGTCCCTGGACACGGGATACAGGCAGGGGCAGTCTGCTTGTAGTACTTGTCGACACAGACTGCAACATGTTTTGGATTTGATGATGTTGACAAGGACATTCTACCTCTAAAACAACGTTACAATACAAACTGGTTGATGCCAATGTCAACATATCTGACTGGAAAGACAACTGTTGTTTTCTAGTGGGAATCTATCTGAGAAAGTAAGTGAACCTAACATAATCTATGTTTGTCTGCCTGTCTGTCTGTCTGTCTGTCTGTCTGTCTGTCTGTCTGTCTGTCTCTGTCTGTCTGTCTGTATGTATGTATGGCTGACTCTCTGTCTCATTTTTTGTTTGCCCTCTGCCCGCATATTATGAATTTAGATATCCAGTTCAAGGTATTCTGAAACATTCACATTTTGTTTCTCCTTATGAATTTACATGCACAGTTTGCAACATACGTTATCTGTTCTGTTTAATGTACCTGTACAGTCAGGAAAGATCAGGTTATCTTTACACGCCGTGCAGTTCCCAGAGTCCTGGTCACATTGTCCACAGCCTGAGGAGCATGACATGTTGCAGAACTTCCCGTACTGTCTGTTAGGGCACGCTGAAATAAAGGGAAAACCAGTGATGAGTAAGAGAGAGAGAGAGAGTGAGAAAGAGAGATAGAGAGACAGAAACAGAGGGAGACAGAGATAGAGAGAGGAAAAGAGGGGGAGGGAGAGAGAGAGGGAGAGAGAATGAGGGAGAGAGGGAGGAGAGAGGGAGGGAGAGAGAGAGAGGGAGAGAGAGACAGAGAGAGAGAGGAGAGAGACAGAGAGAGAGAGACAGGGAGAGAGAGAGAGAGGGGGGAGAGAGAGAGGGAGGGAGAGAGAGGTAGAGAGAGAGAGAGATGGAGAGAGAGAGGGAGAGAGAGGGAGAGAGAGAGAGAGAGAGAGAGAGGGCGAGAGAGAGAGTGAGAGTGAGAGAGAGAGTGAGTGAGTGAGAGAGAGATCGAGAGAGTGAGAGAGAGAGAGAGAAGTCTGAAGTCTGAATATTTTAATGAGTGGGCCTTGGGCCCTTTTCATGGAGATGAGCACATCTCAAGCACCAGCATACAAATGCACATATTGAACAAAAACAAGACATCCTACTTGTATCGCCCTGTTTCGTTTACGGATTATGGATTACGAATGGAAAGCGCCTTCATGACAAATGTAGAAAAACGTAGCAATAGCGGCTTACTAGTGTTTGAAAACAGCATGGTTAATTTAAACAATGATGGGATTCTATTGTATTTTCGTGGAATATAATATTCTCTTAACTCAGCATATTTAGGGCATACTAAATCAAAGTGGACTTCATCTTCAACACTGCTACAACAAAATGGAAAAGATAAATCAGCGGAGGTTGCATTTAAATTAAAGCGAAATCGATGCACTTTCAGAGGAGATACTCCCAATCTAAGTCTAATCAGAAGATTTCTAGCTTTAATATGTTTCAAATCACTTAAATAGTTGGATAATCTTAGGGTTGATTTGAAGGTTCTGTACAGAGAGAAACGTTCACTTCCTTGTACATTTTTAAGCCAGGTTTGCTTGTAGGATGAAATAAGTGTTTCTTTAAATGCTGTTAGGAACGCCCTCTCATCGCCAACACCTTGGTTTTCCCATACTTCATCAAAACCGTACATGTACAGAGTTGTTGAGGAGATAACTGCTGCTATACTATCAGGTAGTATGCTGACGAATAATTCCCCTTGGTTTAAGTATGCAGACATGCGTAGGAATAAAGTACCTTCCTTTTCCTGCTACACACGATGTCGGCTGTGCTTCTGTATGAATGACTATTATCTGCATCCATCTGGCATGTTACGTAAACGAACCCAGACCAACACGTTACATGGTGGCAGCGCGTGAGCACTGTGTTCTGGTAGACTAGATCTGGACGCGATCGAATTTTCCATTCGACAACCCGTCTTCACGTCTGTATACATAAATTAAAAATGGCCGCTATACGTACGTGAGATCGTGTTTGAGCAGAGGCTATTTAAGCTTCACATAATGTTCTCAGTTGTGAAATGTATGTCATTTGACTCACCAAAACCAAATCTAAAGTTAGTTCCTCCTGTTGAAGAATTTCTAAGGCCTCATTTGCATAAAATTCAAAATGGCCGCCACGGAATACAGATCTGTCACCCAGTTGCCATAAACATTTTAGAATACCAATGACTCCCTTTTTCCCTTTTGCAGCAAAATCATTAAGAGTGTGAGAGAAGGACAGGCGTGTAGACAACCATACTCCTAAATACTTATACATGTTCAAAACGCTCATAGGATGTCCACCATACACCCATCTTTCTCGCAAGGCCAAGTGACCACCGTTCCGAAAAACAACAATATTAGATTTGTCTAAATTAACTTCAAGTCCAAGACGTCTAGACGAATCCCACAGAATGTTTAACTGATTCTGGAGCCCACATACATAATCTGAAATAAGAATAATATCATCTGCAAACATCAGAATGAGTATTTCAAAAAAGTCTGGAATAAGTTGAATACCATGTTTTCCCTTCTGGACAATATCATTAGCTAGCTCATTAATTAGTAGAGAAAACAAAACTGGACTACACATTTCTCCCTGTTTTAGATCCCTTGGGCACATAAAGGCGTCAGAAAAATCACTTCCTGATCGCACTTTTGCTTTTACCACGTCATACAGTCATACAGCTGAGCGCCTGGTACATCTTTCCTTTAACTCCATTTTTCTTCAAAGTTTTCCACAACGTAGTTCTTACAACTGAATCAAAAGCTTTACGGAAGTCAATAAAAGCAACATACAACTTCTTGTGTGTCAATAACTGCTTCTGTACCAAAGCTTGTAGTGTAAAAATATCATCATCTGCGAAAACCAGCTTGACTCTCATTTAGTATTAATAATTTTCATGTTTTTCGATCCAATTCGTCAATCTGTTGTTCAAAATGTAGCTATACAATTTGCTGCATATACATAGTAATGAAATACCTCTGTAATTATCAGGATTATTCTTATCACCTAGAGAGAGAGAGAGAGAGAGAGAGAGAGAGAGAGAGAGAGAGAGAGAGAGAGAGAGAGAGAGAGAGAGAGAGAGAGAGAGAGAGAGAGAGAGAGAGGTGGAGAGAGAGTAAGAGAGATAGACAAAGAGAGAGAGTGACATTGAGAAAAAGAGAGAGAGGGTGTGTGTGTGTGTGTGTGTGCGTGTGTGTGTGTGCGTGTGTCTGTGTGTGTGTGTGTGTGTGTGTGTGCGTGTGTGTGTCTGTGTGTGTCTGTGTGTGTGTGTCTGTGTGTGTGTGCGTGCGTGTGTCTGTGTGTGTATGTGTGTCTGTGTGTGTATGTGTGTGTCTGTGTGCGTGTGTGTGTGTGTGTCTGTGTGTGTCTGTGTCTGTGTGTGTGTGCTGATGCTTTTTGCTATTGTACATCGCCGTGAGCTCTGGCGAGAAGGGGCGATTCATAAATGGTCTTTATACAACTCCTGCAATGCAACCGAGGGGTGGATTAAATCTAGTTGATTATTTTTAGACAAGTGAGAAATTAGAACGAACTACTTTGATTACACCAAAAATCACACGTGGATTATTCGAAGTAAGAATAAAGAGGGCTAAAAAATAATCAACACTAGAATTTATTTTTAGAACATTTGAAACCCAGACGATTGGACCCTGTTGCGGAAGAATACGTACAACGTTGACTCAAAACTGTAACAACAATGGCTGACGTGTATGAAGTAGCCTACACGCATACCTCGCCAGGTTTGTTTCTGTGACTAGTCGACAGACGATGCCATTTGCTTTGTGTGTGTTTTTGTTGTTGCTTACTGTACGTGTAAAATCCAGTTCTTTAACAGGCAACAAACCTTGCAAATTTCCAGAAGCTGCAATCTGAAGCGACCTATCTCTGATTCTAGCAGACGATCTCTCCAATGTTTAACACAAAATCAGCAAACTCTCCTGTCACATAGAACGTCCATTATATAGTGCAATGTTGAAATGAAGTTACCGGTCTGAAACATTTAGTCGTTTCTTCTGAGACAATCCTTGTTCTCTTATCATCTACAGATTTACCGCAGTCTTCACCACGCGAATTCACAACAGAAGTCAGACTTTCGAACATATACAATCTACGTAGGCAAGCACGATACGTCATGACGTCATATGATTCCTAGCATATTGACGTAATGCTAAACATCCGGTTATCCCGAGTTTTCTCCGTGATACATGTCCGTGGGTTTTTCAATGTTCGGTTATTTCCGTGGCTTCATGCGGAAAGGGAACCGTCGTCTGCTATCAACGACATGGACCATTCTGGTCCTTGTTGCTGACAAAAACATGATTTTAACACAGAATGTAATGTCAGAATAGCTATATAAACGCTATTGTGTTTTAATCGTAGCAATGTGGTCCAATATTTAGACCAGACAAGTATAATGCCGACGAGTCGGAGACTAAGAATAAAGTAAAAGAATAGGGACTATTTGAATGACGCGCATTTGACACTCTGAGTGATTAGGCTGAAATGAAATTGCGTACAAAATGTCGTCTGCATGACTGCATGTTCGACCCATGTTGTTCGTTGTATAAATAACTTAAACAATGACGACAATTCGTTGATTACTGGAAAATAAACCACTCGTGTGTATTTGCAGCCGCTTGGTAATTCACTCGTGTGCTCCGCACACTCGTGAATTACCAAGCGGCTGCAAATACCCACTCGTGGTTTATTTTCCAGTAATCAACTCGTGGTCATTGTTTAAGCTCTATGTTTATTATTATTATTAACAACAAACACAAAAACAACAACAACAATAACAACAACATCAGCAACAACAAGAACAACAACAACAACATTTGTTGCTGCTTGTACATCTTCGTGTCAAATATATGTGACAGGGAGACTACTGCGTCACCCTTCACAACAGGATCTGCAGTTGTCGGCCGTTAAAGAGCGCGAGCTATTTATAGCTCGACGTTTCTTCAACGTAGCTGACACCTGTGAATTGTAGAGTTCTGTTTGTGATAGGGTCTGGCTGCTGCTACTTATTTTTAGGTTAAAAAGAACTGCAAAAGAGAAGTATGATCGCTTCAGGTCTGCACAAAACCACAACAATATGAAATCAACTGAAGAACAATGTGACAAAATTATAGACAAAGCAAAAAAAGAATATTTTGAAAACATGTCCAGCAAAGTGAGCGATTACAGAGATGCTGGAAAAATTTGGACCAAAATAAGGAAATTCAAATGCAGACACAAGCAGGCTGAACGTCCTCTTATGCACGAAGGAAAAAAATATGAAAGCCTTCCTGAAAAAGCAGAACTGTTTGCAGATATTTTTGCAGCAGCAAGCCAAACAGATAAACTGTTATGTGAGCAGGAACTCTTCCGTAAGAAGTGGGAGGATAAACAGGACTTAAACGACCCAGAACTCAACCCTTCCTTAAAAATAAATGCTCCCTTATCCATTCAAGAACTGAAAACGGCTATAGCATCGGTGACAAAAGTCCGATCCGCCTGTGGTTCTGATCCAATAAACTATCAGGTCATACAACATTTACCAAACCAAGGATTAAATCTTTTACTGGATTTTTATTCAACATGCTGGAAGTCTGGCCTGATTCCCTCAGCTTGGAAAGAGGCTGTTGTGATCCCCATTTTAAAGCCTGGAAAACCAAGAGCTGACCCTTCCAACTGGCGCCCTATATCTCTGACCTCCCATCTGAGCAAAATCTATGAAAGAATACTAAAATCCAGACTAGAAGATGAAATGGAAAGAAAAAAAGTAATACCCCTGTGCCAAGCCGGTTTCCGTCGAGGCAGGGGTGTCTCGGATCATATTGTAAAACTGTCCTCCAAAATTAAGAAAGCTCTCTCACGCAAGAAGTCTCTCTTTGCTGTCTTTTTTGACATCAAAAAAGCCTACGATACAGTATGGCACCAACGATTGTTGTTCAAATTGAAGCAATTAGGCATCAGTGGTAATATGTTTCAATACATAAAAAGCTTTCTACTGAACAGATCCTTTCAAACTGATTATAAAGGTGCCAAATCATCCACTCGCAAAGTTGACATGGGAGTGCCACAGGGCTCAGTAATAGCACCACTGCTTTTTAGCATTATGCTGCATGACATATCGACAATTAAAACACATGGAGCCGAACTGACGCTTTATGCGGATGATATTGCTCTATGCAAAGAGTATCAAAACAAAACCTATAAAACAGAACACAAATTCTCTAAAGAGTGGCAAACAGCTATAGATAACATTGCGAACTATATGCGGGAGAATGGCTTCACTCTCTCTGCCGAGAAAACTGTATTCGTTGTCTTTACAAACCGAAAACTGGAAGATCGAGAAAAGATACAGTTCTCACTAGATAAATCTGTTGTCTCACCCAGTCAGCAGGTGAAATATCTGGGCGTACTCTTCACCTCAAATGGACTATGGACTGCTCACTTAAAGTATCTTTTAAGCAAAGCAAATAAGACCATCAACCTTCTTAAAATACTGGCTGCCCAACCATGGGCAAAGTGCCCAGTTATTCTAACAAACATCACCAGAGCTCTTATAAGATCAAGACTAGCATATGGACAGGAGGCTTACTTCTCGTCGGCTCGAAAATGGCTTGATAAGCTACAGTCAGCGGAGTGTCGTGCCCTTCGGCTTGCCCTCGGACACCCAAGGCATTCAAAGCAGGCCATTGTATACCACCAAGCAGGATTCCTCCCTCTTGACATGTGGCGGCGTAAGTGCTGCGCAGATTACAATGTTCGAGCCAACACAGTGCAAAACTCAACAAAAGAGGAGCTACAACCGCATTACAATCATATCCAAAACAAAAAGGCCCACTTTGGCACTACTTTCTCCTCACTGGCTCAATTCAATGCTTCACTCTTTAGTGAAATCAGTGTCGACCCAAATGATGTGGCCCAAAACCCCATATCTCGTGATCCCTCATGGACAATGAAAGAAATGAATTTTGACACATAATATTGCACAGCTACAAAGGATGATCAGTTATTACTCAGGACACAAGCCCTTGAGCACATTGATACTGTATACAAAGGCCATGTTCATGTTTACACAGACGGGTCAGTGTTGGATGACAAGAAGGCTGGCGCAGCTTTTGTAATCCCCAGCGATGACATGACTGGGAAATTTAAACTGTGCAACAGAAACTCGATCTTCTCAGCTGAGCTCCTTGCCATCTGCATGGCGCTTGTTCATCTCAATCTCAAGAACACTCCTCCTCAAAAGATAGCTATATTCTCTGACTCCAAAGCAGCCATTGAAGCATTAAGATCTAACAAAAGATCAAAAAGACATGATCTTGTCATTGCCATAAAGGAGCTGGCAAATAAAATTATAAACAAGAAGAGCAAACGCTCGATCGAGTCACTTTCGCAGTTCTGAATATTATATGAGGCATCAGATGGACAGGAAGAAATTGCTATTCACAACACAATGAGTCACGTTCACATAAAATTTGAGCCCGGTCACTTTTATAGTTTCCGAGAAAAGCCCAACGTTAAGTTGTGTGTTGCCGAACAGAAAAGGCTAGTTATCTCCCTTGTTTTTCTGATAACGTTCGTAAAAGGCTACAGATGTAAATACTTTGATGTAAAGAATAATCCTACAAAGTTTCAATCACATCCGATGAACTTTGTCAAAGATATAAAATGTCTAATTTTTCCTTTGACGCTGACCTGTGACCTTGAAAAAGGTCAAAGGTCAACGAAACCATCGTTAAAGTGTAGAGGTCATTGGAGGTCACGACTAAACAAAATATGAGCCCGATCGCTTTGATAGTTTCCGAGAAAAGTCCAACGTTAAGGTGGTGTCTACGGACGGCCGGCCGGTCCGGCCGGCCGGACGGCCGGCCGGACAGACTAACACTGACCGATTACATAGAGTCACTTTTTCTCAAGTGACTCAAAAAAGGAAGCGAGATTAACCTGGTCTGGTGTCCAGCACACGTGAACGTGCCTGGCAACGAGAAAGCGGACAAAGCCGCTAAAGAAGCTGCCCAAGGCATAGGCGCCTCCGAGGTAGACCTGCCATTGTCTGCTTCTGAGATCAGTAGCCTTACAGACTCTCTTCTCTGGAGAGAATGGAGGAACAAATATATGGACAAGGCTATAAGCTCTGGCTGGCTCATTCGGGAAGCCCCATCAAAACAGATGAACACCTATAATGCATGCCCACGTGTAATAAAAAGGATTAACCGCCTAAGGGCAGAAGCTGGGAATTACCAATTTCTAGAGCTTAAATGCACCTGTCAATCCGACCTCACCATTGCTCATTTGACTTTGGAGTGTGATTTGAACTCATGCCACTTTCAACCCCTGACTCAGTTTATAAACTCAAATAGAAATATTCTGCCAAATACCTCAAAGGAAAAATTAAGCTATCTTTTAAGTTTTAATAAAGACCTTGGGTGGCAAGGTCCCAAACTTATCGCTGGACTTATGCACACGCACCCACTTGGTCCCTGGATATGAAGAGACGTTGCTGCGGCTGACGCCATTGCTTCTCATACAGCTACTATATATTTTTATCAGAACTTTTAAAAATACCATTTTATATCCAAGTATCTCTTAACACCATTTTTAATTAGATGAGCGAGAGTGTGCGGGGGGCGGGAGGGTGGTGAACCACTGTACATAAAGGGAAAGTTTGTGTGCGTGCCTGTGTGTGTTCTTAATCTAAGACAAATGTCGCCAATGTTTTTACAGAGTGACGTTAAATAAACGATTTTATCATCATCATCTTATTTTTACAATTTTGGTCAAGTTTTGACTAAATGGTTTAACATAGAGGGGGAATTGAGACGAGGGTCGTGGTGTGTGTGTATGTGTGTGTGTGTGTGTGTGTGTGTGTGTGTGTGTGTGTGTGTGTGTGTGTGTGCGTGTGTGTGTGTGTCTGTGTGTGTGTGTGTAGAGCGATTCAGACTAAACTACTGGACAGATCTTTATGATCTAATTTGACGTGAGAGTTCCTGGGAATGATATCCCCGGACGTTTTTTTTTCATTTTTTCGATAAATACCTAACCTTTGATGACGTCATATCCGGCTTTTTGTAAAAGTTGGGGCGGCACTGTCACACCCTCATTTTTCAATCAAATTGATTGAAATTTTGGCAAAGCAATCTGCGACGAAGGCCAGACTTTGGTATTGCATTTCAGCTTGGCTTAAAAACTAATAAATGAGTTTGGTCATGAAAAATCGGAAACTTGTAATTAAATTTTGTTTTTTATTGAACGATCCAAAGGTAAGTTCATCTTATTCTTCGTCATTTTCTGATTCCAAAAACATATAAATATGTTATATTCGGATTAAAAACAAGCTCTGAAAATTAAATATATAAAAATTATTATCAAAATTAAATTGTCCAAATCAATTTAAAAACACTTTCATCTTATTCCTTGTCGGTTCCTGATTCCAAAAACATATAGATATGATATGTTTGGATTAACCTTTGCCGTGCTTCCTGGGTTCACCTGTACCCAGAGACACACTAAAATCATTGTAACTCTGGAACCATTAAAGGTATCGTTTTGAAATTTTAAGTATCTCTCACACACCTAATTTGCTCTCTGTCTGCAAATTTTTAGTGTGTACATGACAACAAATTAAAATTAATTAATTATGTTAATTAACATATATACACTACCGATTGCGCGGGTTCACCTAAACCCATACTTTTAAAGAGTAGTAGTGATTGTTTACAACTATCCCTCTGCCGACGGCGCGGGTTCTGCTACACCCATAATTACCAAAGCGGCGGAACAGTGTCTGCCTGTTTGTCTCCAAGAGACTCTCTGTACGTCTGTTTGTCCGTATATCTCTGTCTGTCTGTACGTCTGTCTGTCCGTATCTCTCTGTCTGTCTGTACGTCTGTCTGTCCGTATCTCTCTGTCTGTCCGTACGTCCGTCTGTCCGTATCTCTCTGTCTGTCCGTACGTCTGTCTGTCCGTATCTCTCTGTCTGTCTGTCTGTCCGTATCTCTCTGTCTGTCCGTACGTCCGTCTGTCCGTATCTCTCTGTCTGTCCGTACGTCCGTCTGTCCGTATCTCTCTGTCTGTCCGTACGTCCCTCTGTCCGTATCTCTCTGTCTGTCCGTACGTCCGTCTGTCCGTATCTCTATGTCTGTCCGTACGTCCGTCTGTCCGTATCTCTCTGTCTGTCCGTACGTCCCTCTGTCCGTATCTCTGTCTGTCCGTACGTCCGTCTGTCCGTATCTCTGTCTGTCCGTACGTCCGTCTGTCCGTATCTCGCTGTCTGTCCGTACGTCTCTCTGTCCGTATCTCTCTGTCTGTCTGTACGTCCGTCTGTCCGTACGTCCCTCTGTCCGTATCTCTGTCTGTCCGTACGTCCGTCTGTCCGTATCTCGCTGTCTGTCCGTACGTCTGTCTGTCCGTATCTCTCTGTCTGTCTGTACGTCCGTCTCTCTCTGTCTGTCCGTACGTCCGTCTGTCCGTATCTCTGTCTGTCCGTCCGTCCATCTGTCCGTATCTCTCTGTCTGTCCGTCCGTCCGTCTGTCCGTATCTCTCTGTCTGTCCGTACGTCTGTCTGTCCGTATCTCTCTGTCTGTCCGTACGTCTGTCTGTCCGTATCTCTCTGTCTGTCTGTACGTCTGTCTGTCCGTATCTCTGTCTGTCCGTACGTCCGTCTGTCCGTATCTCTCTGTCTGTCCGTACGTCTGTCTGTCCGTATCTCTCTGTCTGTCCGTACGTCCGTCTGTCCGTATCTCTCTGTCTGTCCGTACGTCTGTCTGTCCGTATCTCTCTGTCTGTCTGTACGTCTGTCTGTCCGTATCTCTGTCTGTCCGTACGTCCGTCTGTCCGTATCTCTCTGTCTGTCCGTACGTCCGTCTGTCCGTATCTCTCTGTCTGTCCGTACGTCCGTCTGTCCGTCTCTCTCTCTCTCTCTCTCTCTCTCTCTCTCTCTCTCTCTCTCTCTCTCTCTCTCTCTCTCTCTCTCTCTCTCTCTCTCTCTCTCTCTCTCTCTCTCTCTCTCTCCAACTTCGGTGAAGGGAGAAACTCGATGCACCCACTGAAGTAGCGCTGTGGGTTTCCCTGAACCCACACCGTCGTTGGAGGAATAAACGGTAAAAACCCTCTTTCAAATGTATGGGTTCAGACAAACCCGCATCGTCGGGCGTGTGTAGTCAAAAGCGGCATCCGGCAAAGGTTAAAAACAAACTCAGTACGCTAAAAAGAATAGAGATACAGAAAAGCGTGTTATCCTGCTGAGCGCGACCATTACCGCACTATTCTGGCTTGTCGATTTCACTGCCTTTGCCACGAGCGGTGGACTGACACCGTCACACGCTGAAAATCATCGTATTATTACTATGGACAACAATAAAACAAAGACCATAAGATAAAATACAATTCTGACTGAAGAGAATAAGAGAGTTACAAATTAGTGAAAAAAGCAGTGCGTTCAGTTTCAATCTGTGAGTTCGACAGCTTGACTAAATGTTGTTATTTCGACTTACGCGACTTGTTAAGTTTCAATAAATGCCTTGGGTGGCATGCCGGTCCAAACTTATCGCTAGACTTGTGCACACGCACCCACTTGGTCTCTGGTTATGAAAAGACATTACTGCAACTAACGCCATTGCTTCTCATAGCCACTTTATATATTTATCAGAACCTTTAAGAATACCCTTTTATGTCCAAGTATCTCTTATTACCACTTTTAATTAGATGAGCGAGAGTGTGGGGGTGGGGGGTGGGAGGGTGGTGAACCACTGTACATAAAGGGAAAGGTTGTGTGCGCGCCTGTGTGTGTTTTTAATCTAAGACAAATGTCGCCAATGTATTTACAGAGTGACGTTAAATAAACGATGTTATCATCATTTCATTTTGTGTTCTTGGGAACCTGTGGATACCCATAACAGTTTGTATAGGGCTAAGAAAGTGGGTCTACAGTTCTCGATCCTGATTGACTGGGATTTGCCTCCAAAGTTGAATGTGGCGTTCCGAAACTCGGATACATGTTTAACATTACATTACATCGTAAGAACCTCTCAGGCTTCTGTACTCATACCACACACAACACACACACACACACACACACACACACACACACACACACACACACACACACACACACACACACACACACACACACACACATACTCCCAAAAGAGCTACGTTGTATAATTATGCCAATTGGAAGGCAACTTTTATCGCTGACATGCAACAATCCATGGGCTTACCTGTACAGTCTCCGTTAGTACTGTTACACCCTCCTTCACAGTTGGCATTGCAGGTAGGCCTACATTTACTTCCAAAGAACCCTCTTTTGCATCCTGAAAAAAGGTAACACAGGTCGTCGACATTGCAAAGTAAAGTGCGATACTCTCGGCAAGAGAAAGATTGGATTCATTGAATGGTGTTTTATTTGTATTTCTAATGTAAAACATTCATCAGGTGTGCTTATTGGTTTCACTACGTTGCAGGTTTACTAATAATTTCTTCAACCACACCAAAGCAAGAACGAGAAAAGAAGAAGAAGAAGAAGAAGAAGAAGAACTGATCAGAATTGAACTGAACTTTATTTTACAACAACAACAACAACAACAACAACAACAACAACAACAACAACAACAACAACAACAACAACAACGATGACTCGAATAACGCCAGAAAAATGAAACATGACAGAAAGGCAAAGTTCCTAGATCTCTGTATTGAGATCAGTGTCTGGCCGTTCAGACACTTAGGGTCTGTACAGTGCTACTTACCATTACAGTCTCCAGTAGCACGTTGACAGGTACCACCGGTACACTTGGCTGGACACATCCCATGACAAACATGAGAGCCAGAATATCCTGGCTTGCAGCCTGTAAAAAATGTTGAAAACCATTACAAGTGTAAGGTGTGTGCTCGTGCTTCTGTGCGTGTAAAATTGATTGAAATGGTACATTTCAGAATTGTATATTACTCCGTACTTTGGGTATACAAGCACTCGCAACCCAAACCTTTTTCGAACACTGTCTCTCTCTGTCTCTCTCTCTCTCTGTCTCTATGTCTGTCTTTCTGTATGTCTCTTTGTCTATCTGTCTGTCTGTCTGTCTGTCTGTCTGTCTCTCTGTCTGTCTGTAGAGCAGTTGCAGGGATGTTTTGAGTGTACAGACTGGGACATGTTTCTTGATTCTAGTGGTAGTGTAGACGAAGCTACTGAAGTGATTTCTGACTATGTCCATTTTTGTGAGGATATGATTGTCCCATCTAAGACAGTGAAATTGTACCCCAACAACAAACCTTGGATTTCAAAGTCTCTCAAAGCCACACTCAACGAGAAAAAGGTAGCATTTCAGACTGGAGATAGAGTAGAAAGGAAAGTAGTACAGAACACGTTGAGGAAAGAAATTTTGGAAGCGAAGAGACAGTACAAAGAGAAAGTAGAGTCACAGTTTGAATCAGGTAGCTTAGCAGACGCATGGAAAGGACTTAAAACTTTGTCAGGACAGGCCAAATCAAAATCCAGTAGCAATAGCATGCCGATGAAAGAACAGGTTGAATTTTCTGAGAAATTAAACGAGTTCTATTGTAGATTCGAGAAAGATGATTTGAAGGATGATTTAGACAGCGTGACTTCCCAGCTTAAGGTAGATATGGCAGGTGATGAGGAGGACTTTGAAATTCAAGGCAAGACTGTTGAGAAGGTTTTTAGCAAGTTGAATGTAAAGAAAGCAGTTGGTCCTGATAACATCGGTGGACGTGTTTTGAGATCATGTGCCTGTCAGTTGTCCGTTGTTTTTAGCCGTTTGTTTAGTTGGTCTCTGAAAGATTGCACTGTGCCCAGACTCTGGAAAAACTCTACGATCTGCCCTGTCCCCAAGAACAACAAGCCCAAAACCCTGAATGACTATCGCCCTGTAGCTCTCACCTCTATTGTCATGAAGTGCTTTGAGCGCATTGTCCTCTTTAGACTGCTCCATCAGGTCAAGCCCCATCAGGATCCCTTCCAGTTTGCATACAAGCAGAACAGATGCACAGATGACGCCACACTCACACTCTTACACAACGCATACACACACTTAGAAAAACCTGGCTCTTTTGTACGCATTCTTTTCATAGACTTCTCTTCTGCCTTCAACACTATCCAACCCTGCCTCATGGCCCAGAAACTTCTCCGCTACAGCGTGACTCCAAGGCTTATCCTGTGGATTATCAACTTTCTCGTTAACAGAACCCAGTCAGTCCGCTTTCAGACAGCTCTCTCTTCCCTTAGGTCCACCTCCATAGGCTCTCCACAGGGTACAGTTATCTCCCCTGTGTTGTTCACACTCTACACTAACGACTGCAGT
>NW_027128399.1:22500-35000 GCF_037325665.1 Littorina saxatilis
AGGAAGGGAGGTAAACGCTGAAAACATGGAGAAGATGAGAAGATAAGGAAGAGTTACTGGGAATGGTGAAATGAACACAAAAACCAAAATCGGTTCAGCGCTGCGCGCTGAGAGCACGTGTTGAAATATCTCATCGATGATATTGTGTCCGGGGTGTAGCTGAATACGGTGTCCAAATTTGAAAAAGATCCACCGAGAACTTTGGCTTTGGTGTGTCGGTATGGCCCGGGTAGCTGAGGTGGAACCAAAATCGGTTCAGCGCGCACAAAATCGGTTCAGCGCTGCGCGCTGAGAGCACGTGTTGAAATATCGACCAGGTTGTGTCCTGTCCCGGGTCTACCTGAATATGCCCACCAAATTTGAAGCAGATCCATCGAGAACTTTGGCCGTGCATCGCGAACTCACACACAGACACACACACAGACACACAGACACAAGTCGTATATATATATAGATGAGGATGATTGCTGAATTTGTGCTTATTCGAGCTGTTGTGCTTCAGTGTTCAAATTTGGATTACTTACTTCTTCAATCGTCATTTAGGTGAGCCTTACTTTGATGTCTGTCGTTCAGTCCAGTAAGTTATCTGAACTGTACTGCGGTAGTTTTGTTCTGCTGGTCTATTCAATGTAGGTCCCAAACTTGTAAACGATATAATTATCTGCCTGCATGACCTGAACCTAGACACCGTTGTTTACTTTAAAATTGAAAAATAACACGCAAGACCCGACCTTCTTCACCACCTTTTATTTTAACTGTATCTCCAACTTTGTAAGTGTCAATTCCCATGTTGTTGGTCAACTTGATCAGTAGCCGGTGATTATGTTGCAAACGACAGATCTGCAGACGACATATCTGCAGCAGACGACAGATAGGACAGCCTTATTCTGTTGAACCAGATTTAGCAATCAATGCTCCAAAAGCGATAGCAAATGAACACAACTGTAAGCATAAGCTTCAACTCATACTCTTCACTCAGCTCTTTTCATCCCAGCAGAGTATGTGTATTCTTTGTTGTTTTCTTTATTTCTTCAATGTTAAAATTAGCCAAACGTGAGTTCGACTTTTATACCGCAGCATATCTCAATCGTTTTGCTGAGTAGTCCCGGAGTCAACGATAAATAAGAAAATGACCTCTATAAATGATTCAATTGTACTCTGAGATCAATGACAGGTGAGATCGAGACTCGGTGATGATGGATTATGGTAACCATAGATTATCCAGAATAATCACCTCCTCAGCTAACAGAGACAAAGAGGCAGGTCATGGGATAAGTAGAGGTTACATGCCGAGTCTCAGTGATTATCAAAAATAATGGTCGAAGTTAGCGGATCATGAAAAATGCGAGCTTCAGCGAGCTTTTTCATGACCGCGAACTGAGACCATTATTTTTGATAATCACTGAGACGAGGTATGTAACCTCTTTATTCCTCCTTTCTTCAGTTATTCAAAGAAAATAGGAGTTTCTGTGCGAAAGTTTGATCGAATCCTATTCACCCAACCAGTCTACCTGCGCATGCGATCGATTAATGCGCGGTTGTATAGTTCCGTGCAAATCATTCAATTCTGTTAACACTTCTTGTCAGTTTCCATGTTTTGAACTAAAATCAAGTACACAGTTATGTTGTCATTCTGCTGTGGCGGTAAAGGCAGATAGTGTGTGTTCTGTTCATGTTTTGGTATCGCTCAGGAAATGTTCTTTCCTCGAATGTGACTAGCAGACGAAGTTTTACACCCGTGTTCCAACGTTAAAAACTGTATGAAGTTCAGTTTTCTGGGGCAAAATAGTGTATGAAACCGCTGCATGTTCTTTAAGTTGATTAAATGTTTGCAAATGATTGCGTGTAATCTGTTTATAAAATTAAATATTGTTGAAAACTGACCGTCGGATTGCAGTCTTGTCGATGCAGCCGAAATCTGGAAGGGGAACTACTCGTGTCGCTAGACAAAGTATGAGAGTTACTTTTCCTTGGAATCTTGCTAGCGATAAACGATTGTGCACGGCAGATCTGAATTCAGAAAACAACCAAACTCATGGATTTTATATTGGGTTTCATGTGTTCAAGCCTGTAGTTGCTGGTTTAAATGCGGTATGGTTGTATTGTTTGCTCCAGAAATGTATATTTTGTACATTAGAGTGTTCTGAACTTTTGAGTCGCAAAAAGTAGATCCACAATGTGTACAGTCTCTACCCATGAGCTATCGAGGATTCAGGCCCGTTGTTGGGTAAGTGATTTTGGTTGTTGGGTAAGTTACCGAAAAATAACTAGCCCTACAAGTTTACAGAGAGAAAGAAGCAGAGGGGGGAATAAGATACGTTATCGTATCGTATTGTAGCAGTTTTCCCATTCATTAAATGATGTTATTATTTGCCCGGCGGAAAACCGTAAGAGTTGTAGATGATAGTCAAAATGTACGTCTTTTGCTAATTCTGCAGATTACTTTTCTTGTGCAAGCACTTATTATTCTCTCCCCACTAGATCTATTTTTGGCCTCGCGTTGTGTTCCTTTCTCCTGTGCATGCCACTATAATCTGTTTGTTCTTTATTTCACCCTCTCTTACCTAAAATTGCCGGGTTAGTTTGTCTTGAAAGGCTACGATTGCAAGAAGAATTGACGACATATGTGACAACGAAAATCATTCAGACGAATAACGGAGTCAATTTCATGGGATCACTTTTCTATAAATAGTTTATTAAACTGATTATATAGAAAAGTATACAAATAGTTCAAAAAAACAATTGGCGTTGACCACGCAATATCATAAATTCACATACAAAATTGATACAAAATCCCGGGTCGCCTTTACATGGCAAACATCAAAATGCGCAATTTATCCTTCATGAAAACAATTAGGCCACCTAATCTCCCTTCCCCCAGATACTCCTATCGTAAGTGGAAACTCCGCATATGAAGCTAGCTATGGTTTTGTCCCATACAGGACCTTTTATTCCCTGACTGACTATCTAACAATCAACTTCTCCCTAGTTATTCACATGGATTTATAAGTGGGAGAAACGGTTCTTCCCTACTTCCTGGGGCTAGTTTTCAAGGATGGTCTAAGACCGCATATTTGGCTATATTAACCTTAGTGAGAAAGCGTGAGAGTCAACAATGAATCTCCATATTCGTCACCAAGGTATTTTGTCCCTAACTTATTCCAGCCTTCTCTTTTACAAAGTACCTACGCAAAGCGGGTGGGACACCAAGAACACAGGAGCTTCCCCAGAATTGCGCAGGTCACCTAGGGTTTAAAGCTATCACACCTATCCGCTAATTTAGGACCGTTCAATCAAACGCACGCCGACGTTCTAACAGTCCGGTTGTTTATTTCAGCTCGCTACGAATTTCACTCCTAACTCCTTCTTTTGAACCTTTGCTGTCGCTTGAATTAAACGAAACAGCAGCATGCCCGGTTATCCATTAGACCTGTCTATTTCTACTCTGTCCTGACTTTAAGAAAGAAGATAAAAAGACTCTCTAAGTTCTTTTACGTTTCGTCTATGTTTTCCCTACTCTACCTCGTTGAAAGAATGCGGAGTCCTCCCTGTATTAATTTGTCCTTGCCTTTTATACCGGCACATCCCGTAACCTAGGCAGAAACATAGACCTTGTCCGGATTGGCTGGCGGTGAATCGACCACAACCAAATTACCTGTGAAACATTCCACTAATGACGTAGTCCTCCCCTTTTCCCTCATCTTCGGACCTATTGGCTAACAGTATCAATAATTCATCTATAATTCAATTTATTCATTACACATATCATTTTATTCTCATCAAAATAACCTAGTTTTCCTCTTATCCTGCATTTCCCATTCTTTTCGAACCAACGATGTTTTCGTTCGGCGATCGTTGTCTCCAACCCTACGAATAATCATCATTCCCCGGTCCCCTCACCTATCTAAATAACCGCTCAGGGTTGCTAAATTATCCTCATCAACCAATTTTCATCCAATCTTTCGTCACTTGACTTGACAATTGTCAAGTTACATCGACATTTATCCACTAACCTACCGGTAAATCGCGTTCTCGCCAAACAAATGGCCGCCAACGCGGAACTGACAAGAGAATTACCTCCCTTGCATTGTTTACTTCTGGTTTCGCTATCACCTTTTCGGATGCTTCTCTTGAAAGGCAAGGCCAGCGATAACGTGACAGATTACCTGTACGCCATGGCTGTCTCGAACCTTCACTATCTAATACTATAACAGTAAACTTTCTTACAATTAGGGCTCTCCCGCCACAATATAAACACATCCACTCCTTGCTAGGTGGTCCGTGCACTTTGACGATACATACGTACACACAGTCCTGTGAGGCTTAACTCATGGAATTTCGGGCTGCTTTTATACTCTTTTATACCCACTTCTTTCTCGAGCAGGGTTCTTGTTTATGTGTATTGTTAATTTATTTTGTTCTTTGCAGTTTTGTTGGGGGCAGACATTTTCCTCGCCGAAACTGTGGGTCGATATCACTGCGTCAGTGACTAAAATATTTTCTGAACCAGATACGCTATATTCATGTTAATACGATGACAGGTACACCAGTGAAACACTCGACAGCATATAAGGTTGACAAAGTTATGTCTCTATGGTAGCAAAGACAAAAGCTAACAGCGAACAACAACAACAACACAATACTCTTTAGCCATTGCTAATTTTGAGAGAAGCCAAGTAAAACGTACGTGTGCAGTGACCGCTGGTCCTGTCACATCCTCCATCACAGTTCACGTCACAGGGAGAGGAACAGTTTGGTCCGTAGAAGCCTTCCGGGCAAACTGAAACAAGTTGCATATTGAACATGTGTCACTCAAACATTTACAAACAGTGTATGCATGCACTCGAACTCGAACTCAAACTCGACAACTTTATTCGGGAAGGATAATAGCATTAGGTCTCTCTCTCTCTCTCTCTCTCTCTCTCTCTCTCTCTCTCTCTCTCTCTCTCTCTCTCTCTCTCTCTCTCTCTCTCTCTCTCTCTCACTCTCTCTCTCTCTCTCTCTCTCTCTCTCTCTCTCTCTCTCTCTCTCTCTCTCTCTCTCTCTCTCGCTTTATTACAAAATGTAAGGAGGCAGAGTGGTTCGATGAAGAATGCAGGGAAACCAGAAAAGGAGTGAGAGGTAGGGGAGACCGGGACTAGTTTCCGATTTTTAATGACCAAACTCATTCGTTAGTTTTTAGGCCACCAAGCTGAAATGCAATACCAAAGTCCGGCCTTCGTCGAAGATTGCTTGGCCAAAATGTCAATCAATTTGATTGGAAAATAAGGGCGTGACAGTGCCGCCTCAACTTTTACGAAAAGCCGGATATGACGTCATCAAATGTATTTATCCACACACACACACACACACACACACACACACACACACACACACACACACACACACACACACACACACACACACACACACACACACACACACACACACACCACGACCCTCGTCTCGATTCCCCTTCTATGTTAAAACATTTAGTCAAAACTTGAGGAGGTAGAAAGTGAAGCAGTTGATGAAGAGATTGGTTTAACAGATGCCGACAGCAGTGATTTGAACAGCAGCATATCAGAAGTCGCGTAAGGCGAAATTACTACATTTAGTCAAGCTGTGGAACTCACAGAATGAAACTGAACGCACTGCATTTTTTCACAATGACCGTAGTCCGCCGCTCGTGCAAAAGGCAGTGAAATTGACGAGCCTGTTTAGCGCGGTAGGGGTTGCGCTGCGTTGTGCTGCATAGCACGCTTTTCTGTACCTCTCTTCGTTTTAACTTGCTGAGCGTGTTTTTAATCCAAACATAGTATATCTATATGTTTTTGGAATCAGGAACCGACACGGAGTAAGATGAAATTGTTTTTAAATCGATTTTGGAAATTTAATTTTAATCATAATTTTTATTTTTTTATTTTTCAGAGCTTGTTTGTAATCCGAATAATAACATATGTATATGTTTTTTGAATCAGAAAATGATGACAAATAAGATAAATGTAATATTGGATCGTTTTATATAAAAAAAATAAAAAATAAATTACAATTTTCAGATTTTTAATAACCAAAGTCATGAATTAGTTGTTAAGCCTCCAAGCTGAAATGCAATACCAAAGTCCGGCCTTCGTCGAAGATTGCTTGGCCAAATTTTCAATCAATTTTATTGAAAAATGAGTGTGTGACAGTGCCGCCTAAACTTTTACAAAAAGCCGGATATGACGTCATCAATGACATTTATCGAAAAAATGAAAACAAATCTGGGGATATCATACCCAGGAACTTTCATGTAACATTTCATAAAGATCGGTCCAGTAGTTTACTCTGAATCGCTAAACACACACACACACACACACACGCACAGACACACACACAACACAAACACACATACACCACGACGCTCGTCTCGATTCCCCCTCTATGTTAAAACATTAAATTTTAGTCAAACCTTGACTAAATGTAAAAAGAAGTTATTGTATCTGTACAATATTTGAACTCTGGAAAATCAGCAGGTCCAGATGGCCATAAGGCACAAATTCTCAGAACAGGAGGCCACTGTGTGGTTACATTTTTGACGTTTTTTTAATGCAATGTTTGAGGTCTGTTTCCAAAAGAATGGGCCAAGGCGATTATTGTGCCTATCTTTAAAAAAGGAGATCAGCATAGTGCAGACAATTATAGGGTTGTGTCCCTTTTGAGTGCCATTGCTAAATGTTATACTTCAATTTTGAACACGAGACTGTATACTGGAAGATAACATTTCTGAAAATCATGCTGGCTTTAGGAAACAGTATTCTACCACATATCACAATTTTACTCTTTATGCAATAGCTCAGAAATGTTTGAGCAGAAAAGGACACACATGTTATGTTGCTTTTGTTGATTTTCTTAAGGCCTTTGATTCTGTAAACCATGAACAAATCCAAAAACAAAGAGACTGCCAACGTTCCAAAATTCAGAATAATAAAAGAAGATAGGTAGGTTGTTGGAACGTTTGTTATTGACAAAACAATACATTCACAGATATTTCGATATCGATCTTTTAAGTGAACAGACAAACACATATTCACACAAAACTTATCTTGATAGTTCTATCGGTTTACGTCCACTCGTCTGGAAGCCGAGCGAATGAATGATTATTCAAAACTCTTTGTTCGTGCAAGTCAGGGATTTGTTTTGCACGATTTACAGGGGAGCCCTTGTCGAGTGACGGTTCGCGAAGGTCTTTATCTCAAAAGTGCCACAATTCCCCACTGTTCTACATTACTTTCTTCTACATTACTTAAAGTAACACAGCATGGATTCTGAAAATAAGTTCTACAAAAGAAAATGCATGTATTATACATCCAAGCGTGTTAGTTTACAGGTTGTTTCCTGTTTTCAAGGATGTCATGATGTTGGTTGTATTATATTTCGTTCTGGTATGGTAATATTTTCAGAGTCTTAGAGCAGCTTACCAAATACTTGGAATTCACACAGGTTCAGCGTCTGGCCCGTCCTTTCCAAGGTGAGACGCACCACCCGTCCGTACACGACTGAAGAACACGTCACCGATTTGCTTCTCCCAGTGCTGGGTGCTGACACCATGCGGACACAGGTCTTGTTGTCCACTGTGATGGTGAACGGGTACAGATGGTCGTTCCCTATTCAGCAGTAACACAACACTTATGTAAAGAAATGACCAGGTAAGCAACATCGTGGGTCATGGCTCTCTCTCTCTCTCTCTCTGGGTACAGACGGTCGTTCCCTATTCAGCAGTAACACAACACTTATGTAAAGAAATGACCAGGTAAGCAACATCGTGGGTCATGGCTCTCTCTCTCTCTCTCTCTCTCTCTCTCTCTCTCTCTCTCTCTCTCTCTCTCTCTCTCTCTCTCTCTCTCTCTCTCTCTCTCTCTCTCTCTCTCTCTCTCTCTCTCTACCAAACAGGCAGACAATCAATCAATTAAATATTTAATCAATCAATCAGACAATCAAACAATCAATCAATCAAACAATCAAACAATCAATCAATCAATTAATCAAATACTACTGATTATTATAGTCAAGTCATACAATACAGGTTAACAAATTGCTTTTTTTTGTCGGAAAGAGTTATGCATACGAGCATATACTGCAACTAAGATTTCGTCAAGAATTACTCTCAGGAATTGTTGAGAAGTGCTCACAGTATGTGCCGATCTGGCTAGTTCTGCCATCACGTGCCCAGACGGTGATGTCATGGACAGGGTACGTCCCGCCCAGGTCCACCTCCCACCAGTGATTCACGCCGGGTGGGTCATTCTCGGCCGTGTGGATACAGCTGCCTTTGAAAAAGTCTCCTTCCGTGTTGCCGTCGGCAGCGTGACTGGCCGCTCCTTTGTTGCTGTAAGTGCTGATCTGACGGCACGTCTTACCTTTGGCCACGTTCTCTGTACATTATACAAAGGATTGCAGAGGTCAGTTTGGTAAGGTACATGACTACCAATAACAAGCAACCCACACGAATCCTAATACCTTCTACTTCTGTTGATCGAAAAACCGCAAAGTACCGCAAAACACCTTGTAATCGCATTGTATCGAACATACGCCCACCTTTAGTCAAAAACTGTGTGAAGGGCGTAGTACCTAGTACACGCCCATCGCTTGTTTCGGATCACGGTGAAAGAAAAGTTATTTTTTTCACAGTTGGGTTTTCATTTCTTTTTAAGTGCCTTGCGTTCTTAGCCTAGTTCGAAAATAACATGCACACCAACGTCAGTTATTCGCTGCGATCGTGGGTTTAAAGAGTCGACCACATGCTATTGCTTGTCACCCTAAAGCGAGGCGCAACTCTACCACAGCGCTTACAAATCCTGACAGCGTTATTTCCGGAATTAAACTTACGTGTGCAGTGACCAGTAATCCTGTTGCACCTTCCGTCACAGTTCGTGTCACAAGAAGTAGAACAGTCAAGACCATAGAATCCCTCCTTGCATACTGAAAACAATTCCAGCATACCGAACATCTTTAGCGAAAAATGTCAGAAACACAGACCACGTGCACAAGAGATCAGTCGAATTACAGTTGCGTACAATGGTAGGTGGACACCAAAGCATAGCATGGAAAATGGCTGAGACACTGGTTGGGTTGCAGTTTGGCAAGAGAGACATCAATGATGGTGTATGCTTGATACGGATGTTATCACCACAAATTGTTATGAGTTATCAGCCATTTAAACAGCTTCTGATGTGGAACAACAGGTAATTGATCTGATTATGTGTTTGCAAACATGGATTGATTTGCGGAAAACTTACGCGCTGCAAGCGTATTTGTTAATGTAACCCTTCTAATGAACACAATCCCGTAGTCTTGTTGTCGATTACATATGACTGTTCAAACTATGTATGTAACACCAACTATTTTGCTCAGAATATCAAACACACACGTCCTTTCAACAGCCATAAATTCGTTTTCGTCACGTGGCGATTCTACATGCCCTCTATCTCAAAAGAAGCATACCTTTCGTGAATCTTCACAAGTAATACACGTCGGTCCTATGTAACCGGTTTTCAATCAACTCACCCTTTTTGCTCATACCAATAAGCAATTGCATAATATGAATCATTGCCTTGTGTGTGTCTTCCGAGCGAGCTACTTGTCGTTTTGTCAGATACGTTTATTTGTTAGGTTATTGAGACATCCCAGAGAAAATTCATTATTGAACGAAGCGCATAGCGAACGAGGTGGGGAAAAAAGTATTCCCTCTGTACGATAACATTCACTAATTAATTTTCATAAACAAGGTATTTTCTTCACCAAACTTGTTCATTTAAATGTAAGCCACACACACACACACACACACACACACACACACACGTACCTAAAGTGTGGATGGTTACCTAAGAGGCGGCACTGGGTGTAGTGCCTTTCTAGTGCACTTGCACTACAACAGCACTGGGTGCAGTACTCGCTCCGGCATCGAAGAATTTTGCACTAAAAAATGCACACAATTTGACCTATTTCGTCGCCTATAGAGGACGGAAAGAATGTCATTTTGAACATTGTTATGACATTCTTTCCGTCAAAAAAGTCAATTTAACGGTGTTAAATGAAGCGAGCATCCTCACAATTAGGTTGCCATCCAGAGTTTAGGTTGCCATCCACGTGTGGATAGTTGCCTTATGGTGATTTAGGCAACCAAACCTGTGGAAACATGGGTACACACACACACACACACACACACACACACACACACACATATACACACACACACACACACACACACACACACACACACACACACATACACACGCACAAGGCAAGAAGGAGAAGATGTTGCACATTTGTTTCATTCTGAAACGCTATTGATATTTTGTCTCGTAGATTAATGACATTTGTGTATTGTTGTTAGCTTACCTAATATCTGCAATTCACACAGGTTCAGCATCCGACCGGGCGTTGCTACGTTAAGGCGCACCACCCGTCCGTACATCACTGAAGAGCACGTGACTGAGTTCTTCCTGTTGCCTGCTGCTGACGTCACGCTGACACAGGTCTGACCGTCCACAGTAATGGTGAACGGGTACAGACGGCTGTAAGGGTTATTCCCTGTCCAGCAGAAAACGACATGCATGTACATTGCTCAGGGAAGACGTGTTCCAAAAGCATTACATCTCTCTCTCCCCCCTCTCTCTCTCTCTCCCCCTCCCCATCTCTCTCTCTCTCCCCCCCCCCCCCCTCTCTCTCTCTCTCTCTCTCTCTCTCTCTCTCGCTCTCTCTCTCTCTCTCTCTCTCTCTCTCTCTCTCTCTCTCTCTCTTTTTTTTGTTCAAATACTTCAACCATGAAGACTTTAAGAAGCACTTGATGCCATTGCAATGACGAAAACTAGACGAGGATGGGATACAGGGAATGGCCAGGCATTGGGTGGCGGGTGGCCTCTAGGTCCATTAGATGCTGTTACAAAAATAGCATGTGAAAGGGGTATTCCGGGTCCGTCTTTGAGTAAAACAAAGTGCGTTTGACGGGATAAAGAATGGGGAGGGATGGCTTTGTGAACCCCATCCCCCTTTCCGATCCAGCCATGTACGTACAATAGTTGGCGCGTCCCCAGACGGTGATGTTGTAGACGGGGAACGTCCCGCCCAGATCCACCTGCCACCAGTGGGTTCTCTGTTGTACTGGCACTGTGTGGATACAGTTGTTTGCGTCATAGAGCCCACTGGTGTTGCCATTGGCAGCGTTACTGGACCGACCTTGGTTACTATAATTGCTGCTCTGACTGTATTTCTTCCCCATCGCAACATTTTCTGTGCATGACACATTTATGTCAGTTGTCAATGACAAATACTTGACAAAACACTTACATAATGATACTATGATAATGATAATTTTGCGATGATCTTTTCTATGCGCCGGTTAATTTAAAGTAAGTTATCTTTCAATTGTACACGCGCACGGGTGACGTTACAGTATTTGGCGTCTGCAGTCTCCAGGTCACTGAATAATCACTACTGAAACGAGCACACAAAAAGGAAGTGGTGAACTACACACATATATCCCATGACCTCCCTTCTTTGTCTCTGTTACTTCAGTATGGGTATATATGTTGTATTTTTATAGCTCAATAAATACATCATGGACTCCAAAAAATATATGATAGTGCAGATTCCGATTTGGGCAAAGAACTACTTTCCTCCCGACCTTTGACCTTGCGCCAAACAAATAGATTGTAATACACTCTTAATTGTTTTGCTGCTAAAGAGTTCTATCCGCAGTTTTATTAACCCGTGCATAACACTAGTTTGAACAGTCGAACACTATCACAATGCCCATGGCTACAAACCAAAACATAAAAACGAGTACCCTCCCTTGCATCGAAGCAGACGACTGTTCGTGAGAGTCTGTCACAGTGTCGGTGTGGGAACTGACAGAAGCTAGGGAGCACAGATAATAGAAGCCCTGTCACATAGACTAATCACACAATCAATACACATTTGGTTCATGTTTTAAATGACAGTTTCGAGTTTGTTAGTCAAACTCAAAGCAACAACACTGGTCTGGTGTCATGGCGTAGCCTCGGGACCGAGAAGGAGCGTCCGTACTGCATGGTTTGGGGTGGCTTCGCTTCGTATCAAACATCGGCTGTTTCACGTGTTTTGCGAGCAAGTCTACTCTTTTGCCTGGCTCTGCAGTAAGTCCACATTGGCGATGAAGGTATCCAAAAACTTAACATCTGTGCATTTTTCCGTAATCCAGTCATATTCCTTCAAAATGCAATCAATCGGCGGTGACAGACTTGGTGTCAGCAATTCGCGACTTCACCAAATTGGTCCCGTTTCCTCACACCCATACCAGTTCATGTTCATCCATGCAAACACACTCGCAAAACAGTTTATCACGTAGATACATTTCAAATAGGGAGCAAATGGTTAAATCTAAACCTACATATTTGTTCTCTAAAATTTGCTTCTCTGTCAATAAGCCTGATTGTATAATAATACGTTCGAGAAAAACAACGTGGAATCGATTCTGAATCGAATAAGCCAAATGGGTGCCA
>NW_027128399.1:40000-45475 GCF_037325665.1 Littorina saxatilis
TACCAACAGAGGTTTAGTGCATGCAGGTACACAGCTGGCACCATGACTGCATGAATAGCATACTGTCATTCAAATCAGCACAGTAATAGTGTTTTTTCCAGAAGACCCCAATACCCCCACCCCCTTCCGGCCTCCCCTGCACCACTCTTCTGCCAACCTTCAAAACTAAAACAGTTTCCTTCCTGGTTTTGAATTATTTTCATGGGTTTGCTTCATTCAGCTCTAATGGTATCAATGCAGTTAGTTTGAATACATGCATTCACGACCTGATATCATTCAAAGGGTTTGATATAACACTCCCCTTTCCACCAGTGCTTTCTCAACACCGATACGGTTTCTCTGTCACTGTAACTAAATACATGAATAATCAATAGACAAATAACTGAATACAAAAATCAAATAGATACATACAACAACAACAACAACAACAACAACAACAACAACAACAACAACAACAACAACAACAACATCAAAACAAACAAGTCGCGTAAGGCGAAAATACAATATTTAGTCAAGTAGCTGTCGAACTCACAGAATGAAACTGAACGCAATGCCATTTTTCAGCAAAACCGTATACTCGTAGCATCGTCAGTCCACCGCTCATGGCAAAGGCAGTGAAATTGACAAGAAGAGCGGGGTAGTAGTTGCGCTAAGAAGGATAGCACGCTTTTCTGTACCTCTCTTTGTATTAACTTTCTGAGCGTGTTTTTAATCCAAACATATCATATCTATATGTTTTTGGAATCAGGAACCGACAAGGAATAAGATGAAAGTGTTTTTAAATTGATTTCGACAATTTAATTTTGATAATAATTTTTATATATTTAATTTTCAGAGCTTGTTTTTAATCCGAATATAACATATTTATATGTTTTTGGAATCAGAAAATGATGGAGAATAAGATAAACGTAAATTTGGATCGTTTTATAAATTTTTATTTTTTTTTACAATTTTCAGATTTTTAATGACCAAAGTCATTAATTAATTTTTAAGCCACTAAGCTGAAATGCAATACCGAAGTCCGGGCTTCGTCGAAGATTACTTGACCAAAATTTCAACCAATTTGGTTGAAAAATGAGGGCGTGACAGTGCCGCCTCAACTTTCACGAAAAGCCGGATATGACGTCATCAAAGACATTTATCAAAAAAATGAAAAAAACATTCGGGGATTTCATACCCAGAAACTCTCATGTCAAATTTCATAAAGATCGGTCCACACACACACACACACACGCACAGACACACATACACCACGACCCTCGTTTCGATTCCCCCTCGATGTTAAAATATTTAGTCAAAACTTGACTAAATATAAAAAGGAATCATATTGTGTTTCTGATAGAGGCTGTACAACGATACAGGTTGAAGGTATGCCCGTGCACACCATGTTTTGCTTCGCATAGTCCCCTTCTGTCTAGCCACGTTCTGCCTGCACGACTCTCTGTGCAGTACACGCTATCCACAAAGCAAGGATACCACTGTATTCCGGAACACAACGCACACAGCGTGCAGCAAGGAAGTTAGGCGAAGCCGTTTGTATTATAACCTCTGTTTAGTATATATCCGTTTTTAATGAAAATGTATTGGTATCATTTTCACAGTGTACGATTGTGGCACAGGTCGTCTGAAAACGCGTTTGTGGACAGATTACTCATGCACTATGGAATTGTGTGTGTGTGTGTGTGTGTGTGTGTGTGTGTGTGTGTGTGTGTGTGTGTGTGTGCGTGCGTGTGTGTGTGTGTGTGTGTGTGTGTGTGTGCGTGTGTGTTTGTTTGTTTGTTTGTGTGCGTGTGTGTGTTTCTTTCTGAATGTGCGTTTGTGTACGTGTGGCTGTGTTTCCTTGTGTGTGTCTGTTTGTATAGGTGCGAGTGTGTGTGTGTGTGTGTATGTGTGTGTGTGTGTATGTGTGTGTGTGTGTGTGTGTGTGTGTGTGTGTGTGTGTGTGTGTGTGTGTGTGTTTACAACTAGTCAATATTTGATTGAATGTATTCCGGCAGATTTTCAATCGAGAAAGAGGCTACCATGAAATGGTTTGGGTTTTCAAAGGGCATTTAAGGGCGGACTGCATTTGAGATAGACAATAAAGACATCGTTGCTTTGAAAGAATGGATCGAGGTTTTCCTGTCGCTCATTGTCCTGCACACTACAAAGGCGATCTCTACTGACAATACACTTCTTTGAAATATTTGTCATGCTTTTTCCTCTTCATGGTTGATCTTAAGATGAGTCATCAAATGACATACCTCTCTCTTCTTCACTGTCTCGTTATATACTCTTATCTACTCACACACACACACACACACACACACACATATATACACACACGCACATACACACACACACACACATGCACACACACACACACGCACGCACCCCCCCTACACACACACACACCATGCAGATATGGAAATACAGAGAGAGACGAAGAGAGTTCAACCACACAGAAGATTACAACTGCTGCAAATTGTTTAGTCGTTTTTCGTCGTGGACGCATCCTAATAATTGTTTAATAAAGATGTATTTCTTCCTAAATTAAAAGTGACCCCAAGTGATGTGCGTTAAATCATAGTCGATTGCATGTAACATTGTCACGATCGGGTGACAGAGACCAAGAAAGTGTCACTCAGTGGAGTGCCTGTTCTTGGTCGATTATGATAGAAAGCGCCTGTACGTGATATTGGGCTACAGCAGAGTTTGCTGACAGTGCTCAACGAGCACGGATGTTTCGTAGCGCACGAGTTTCACAGTGGGGTTTTTTGCTGTCATAGGGCTGACGGTTTTTCGCTGACAGCGCGCACGGGATTTTCAGGGATTAAGTTTCTCGTGTCTTTTTTCTGCTTGGGAGGCAGAATTGTGTATAGCTGGACTGGTTTTGTGACAAGGTCAGTCACGTGTTATTGGCTAGGTTGTCTGTTAGAGGCACAAGTACGGCGCACTTGACACCCAGCGGCAGAAGGGGAAGGATCTAATACACAGTTTCTAGAGTATGATGGTTTTTCACCGAATATTGTATTCGGCACTCTAGGGGGACTTCCACGAGTTATTTATTTCTCCCTGCCACGTATTTTGCTGAGGACAAGTCGTCAACTTTCCTTCGTCGGCGATGGCTTTCGCATAAGGATTCGACAAGGGGTTCTGGAGGTTTTCGGTCACTGTTGACGAACAGAGGCTGTTCCAGGGAGGAAGCGGATTTTGCTTCCATGAGAGTACAATCATAGGCTTTTGAGGTAATAAATCATTATTTAACGCTGTTGATGAGTCTGTGTTGTGGAATGAAATACTCTCTGTTGTTCTTTCCAGGTTAGCGCATAATTTACTCTCTGTGACGCTAAAATACTAATCTGTATATGGTTTTTGCAGATAGGGAGAGAAGGACGGAAAATGACTGTTTTGTTGTTGTAAAAAGTCCGTTTTGTGCAGGCCCACGTGCTCGATGAGGTATTTAAAGATGACACGTTTTAAGGTGGTGGGTGAGGGGTAGCAGACATGTTTAGTGCACCGATGCTTTCTGTTTGCAGCCTTCGTTTCGTGTTCCTGTAACTGCTGCACGGCTGCCTTTGGCGGGACACTGCTAGCTGCAGACGTTGGAGCTGGGACCTGAGGAAGCTACGCTAACGTATAACCGGCTAACCAGCAGACCGGCTAACCAGCGGACCGGCTAACCAGCGAACCGGCTAACCAGCAACCCGGCTAACCAGCATACCGGCTAACCAGCATACAGAAAGAAAGCTAAGTGCACCGTGTCTTACGCACCCCGTTGACCACCGTTGTCTTTTCGTATCTGTGATTTCATTGGAGTAGTGACAACGTGGGGTGTGTGAACCCTGCATGAACTAGAGCCTTTTGAACAGAACATTCTCATTTGACTGTATTTACACGGGATCAGCGTGTTACTATAATTTTCTATATACTACTGGCATTTTGTCAGTGATCACGGGTTTTTTACGTGTTGAGAACGTAAAAGGAACATATTTTGAGTGAAGGCTCGAGGGAGGTGGCGAGTTTATACATAAACAGGCGTCTGAAACTTATACTTTTGTTGACTCTATTTAATTGTATGACTGCGAGAGTGGATCGTGGTGTGGTTAGTTAATTAGTAGTAATTAACCGGTTCATAATCACCTTAAGTGATATATTGAAACGTGACACATGGGGGCCAAGCCGGGATTTACTCAGTTAATTTCCAACTGATAAAGACCCACCAATTAAGGATAACTAAGAGCAGATAATCTCGTCAGTGCTCGACTTATTTTCTGCTTGGTGCTACCCTTTTTGTATAGTTTTGATCATATACCACACCTTAAGCGATTCACATCTTGCAGGAAATGTAAATTGTAATTTGTGAGCTATTGTATGCGCTACCTGTGATTACCTCCCTTTCCTTTGTTTGTGAATCTTTGTTGTTGTACGTTCAGAGTTTTCCGTTGCAGAGAGCTGAGCGGGGTTAGCGGATTTGTTATTCGTTTTACTCAGTTTTCTCTACATTGTTGTTTCGCATTCTGTAACAGGTTATATTTCTATAGTCTTGTTTTACTTGGATTTTTCTCCATATTTTGACTTTGTTGGAATTTTGGGGGGGAAGGGTCCGAGGACTTCTGTCCTAACCAAGGCTGTGGGAGACACTCTGTTTCACCGCAAAAAGCAGCCGATAAAGTAGGCCACGGCTGTGGGAAACACTTTGTTTCACCGCAAAAAGCAGCCATAAAGTAGGCTACGCGATTTGTTCTACACCGTTTGGATTTTTCTTCTGCATTTTCTGGTTGCTGGATTTTTGTATCCATCGCTTTCATCACCGCGTATTCTAGCTATAGCTGCGTTAGACTTACTTTTGTGATAAAGCTTTGCTAAACTAACCATGGCTACAGGGGGATCTCCTACGAGGAGAATAACTTTCGAGACTCCTGGCAGCGAGCAACCGACTGAGCGAGACGCACGCGTTAGAGCGCGTAGTTTGCTTAAGCGCAAGGAGTTAGAACGTAAGGAAGACATAGAGCGACAGACGAGAAAAGAAGAGCTTGACAGACAAGAACGACAGGCCGAACGTGAGAGACAGGAACGACAAGACGAACGTGACAGACAAGAACGGAAAGAGAAAGATGAACGAGACAGACAAGAAAAGAAAGAGAAAGATGAACGTGACAGACAAGAAAGGGAACGACAGGCCGAACGACAGGCCGAACGTGACAGACAGGACAAACAGGCGGATCGCGAACTCCAGCTAGAACTAGCTAAGCTACAGGCAGAGAAGGGTACGCTTACTCAGGCTAGCGCGCCGACGTTTGTTGCCGACCGTACGAGACTGCCGACGTTCGACGATGACAAGGACGAGCTCGACGACTTTTTACGCCGGTTTGAGCGCATTGCATCTGACCAGAAGTGGGAAGAGGCAACGTGGGCTAGCCGCCTTAGCACCTGCTTAAAAGGACGCGCATTGCAGCTCTACAACGCTTTGGAGGACGACGAGGCGAGAGACTA
>NW_027128399.1:45675-97786 GCF_037325665.1 Littorina saxatilis
CTCTTTATATTTAGTCAAGTTTTGACTAAATATTTTAACATCGAGGGGGAATCGAAACGAGGGTCGTGGTGTATGTGCGTATGTGTGTGCGTGCGTGCGTGCGTGTGTGTGTGTGTGTGTGTGTAGAGCGATTCAGACTAAACTACTGGACCGATCTTTATGAAATTTGACATGAGAGTTCCTGGGTATGAAATCCCCGAACGTTTTTTTCATTTTTTTGATAAATGTCTTTGATGACGTCATATCCGGCTTTTCGTGAAAGTTGAGGCGGCACTGTCACGCCCTCATTTTTCAACCAAATTGGTTGAAATTTTGGTCAAGTACTCTTCAACGAAGCCCGGGGTTCGGTATTGCATTTCAGCTTGGTGGCTTAAAAATTAATTAATGACTTTGGTCATTAAAAATCTGAAAATTGTAAAAAAAAATAAAAATTTATAAAACGATCCCAATTTACGTTTATCTTATTCTCCATCATTTGCTGATTCCAAAAACATATAAATATGTTATATTCGGATTAAAAACAAGCTCTGAAAATTAAATATATAAAAATTATTATCAAATTTTTTTTTCGAAATCAATTTAAAAACACTTTCATCTTATTCCTTGTCCGTTCCTGATTCCAAAAATATATAGATATGATATGTTTGGATTAAAAACACGCTCAGAAAGTTAAAACGAAGAGAGGTACAGAAAAGCGTGCTATCCTTCTGAGCGCAACTGCTACCCCGCTCTTCTTGTCAATTCCACGTGCACTGCCTTTGCCACGGGCGGTGGAGTGACGATGCTACGAGTATACGGTCTTGCTGCGTTGCGTTGCGTTCAGTTTCATTCTGTGAGTTCGACAGCTACTTGACTAAATATTGTATTTTCGCCTTACGCGACTTGTTTTACATTTAGTCAAGTTTTGACTGAATGTTTTAACATAGAGGGAATCGAGACGAGGGTCGTGGTGTGTGTGTGTGTGTGTGTGTGTGTGTGTGTGTGTGTGTGTGTGTGTGTGTGTGTGTGTGTGTGTCTGTCTGTCTGTGTGTGTGTGTGTGTGTGTGTGTCTGTCTGTGTGTGTGTGTAGAGCGATTCACTACTGGACCGATCTTTATGAAATTTGACATGAAAGTTTCTGGGAAAGATCACCCAAGACCTTTTTTTCATTTTTTCGATAAATGTCTTTGATGACGTCATATCCGGCTTTTTGTAAAAGTTGAGGCGGCACTGTCACATCCTCATTATATTTAGTCAAGTTTTGTTTTTTCAATCAAATTGGTTGACATTTTGGCAAAGCAATCTTCGACGAAGGCCAGACTTTGGTATTGCATTTCAGCTTCTTTACTTTTCTTTATTTGGTGTTTAACGTCGTTTTCAACCACGAAGGTTATATCGCGACGAGGGAACGGGGGGAGATGGGATAGGGGAAAGGGGGCAGATGGGATAAAGACACTTGTTAAGTGTTTCTTGTTCACAAAAGCACTAATCAAAAAATTGCTCCAGGGGCTTGCAACGTAGTACAATATATGACCTTACTGGGAGAATGCAAGTTTCCAGTACAAAGGACTAAACATTTCTTACATACTGCTTGACTAAAATCTTTACAAACATTGACTATATTCTATACAAGAACCACTTAACAAGGGTAAAAGGAGAAACAGAATCCGTTAGTAGCCTCTTACGACATGCGGGGTGCAGAGAAATAAGGATGTGGAAAAGAAGACTTTTGGTAAGTGAAATAAAGGTGATGGATCCAGTCAGGTAGAAATAAGACAACAAGAAAAGAATTGGAAAACTGCAGGGAATAGTAGGGAGAGTTTTCTTGGAAGGAAATATAGGTGAAAGGACTGGTAAGGCAGAAATAAGACAAAAGAAGAGAAGTAAAGGGGTGGGGTAGCTCTGTTTAAACGCTTCCGCCGCGTGAAGGCGACCCCATGGGAGCGCATTTCAGCTTGGTGGCATAACAATTAATTAATGAATTTGGTCATTACAAATCGGAAACTTGTCATTACATTTTTTTTAAACGATCCAAAAACAATTTCATCTTATTCTTCGTCATTTTCTGATTCCAAAAACATATACATATGTTATATTCGGATTAAAAACAAGCTCTGAAAATTAAAAATATAAAATGTATGATTAAAATTAAATTTCCGAAATCGATTTAAAAACAATTTCATCTTATTCCTTGTAGGTTCCTGCTTCCAAAAACATATAGATATGATATGTTTGGATTAAAAACACGCTTAGAAAGTTAAAGCGAAGAGAGGCACAGAAAAGCGTGCTATGCAGCACAGCACAACCACTACCACGCTAAACAGGCTCGTCAATTTCACTGCCTTTTGTACGAGCGGCGGACTACGGTCATTGTGAAAAAATGCAGTGCGTTCAGTTTCATTCTGTGAGTTCCACAGCTTGACTAAATGTAGTAATTTCGCCTTACGCGACTTGTTTGTCTTGTGTGTGTTTGTGTGTGTGTGTGTGTGTGTGTGTGTGTGTGTGTGTGTGTGTGTGTGTGTGTGTGTGTGTGTGTGTGTGTGTGTGTGTGTGTGTGTGTGTGTGTGTGTGTTTATGTGTGAAAAAGGTAAACCCTGGTTGTCGTTTTAAAGGACCGATCTCGAAGAGGAAGGCATGTTTTTTTTCTTTAGAAGGGCTTCTGCTTGAATTGCTCTGAAATTAGAGAGAGAGAGAGAGAGAGAGAGACAGAGACAGAGAGAGAGAGACAAAGAGGGAGAGAGAGAGAGAGAGAGAGAGAGAGAGAGAACGAACAATCACTCTTTTTTATTGTAAAAGGATACAGGTTAACGGTTGAATGGAAAGAACAGAAACATCTAGCTGAAATTAAAGAGACTAGGACGTAAACAAGATGAATATCAGTATGACATTTTAAAATATTTCCTCTTTACTTGAGGAAAACAGTATCGGTGTTGAAAAATCACTGGTGGAAAGGTGAGTGTTATATCAAAGGCTTTGAATGATATCAGGTCGTGAATGCATGTATTCAAACTAACTGCATTGATACCATGAGAGGTTCAAACTAACTGCATTGATACCATGAGAGGTTCAAACTAACTGCATTGATACCATGAGAGGTTCAAACTAACTGCATTGATACCATGAGAGGTTCAAACTAACTGCATTGATACCATGAGAGGTTCAAACTAACTGCATTGATACCATGAGAGGTTCAAACTAACTGCATTGATACCATGAGAGGTTCAAACTAACTGCATTGATACCATGAGAGGTTCAAACTAACTGCATTGATACCATGAGAGGTTCAAACTAACTGCATTGATACCATGAGAGGTTCAAACTAACTGCATTGATACCATGAGAGGTTCAAACTAACTGCATTGATACCATGAGAGGTTCAAACTAACTGCATTGATACCATGAGAGGTTCAAACTAACTGCATTGATACCATGAGAGGTTCAAACTAACTGCATTGATACCATGAGAGGTTCAAACTAACTGCATTGATACCATGAGAGGTTCAAACTAACTGCATTGATACCATGAGAGGTTCAAACTAACTGCATTGATACCATGAGAGGTTCAAACTAACTGCATTGATACCATGAGAGGTTCAAACTAACTGCATTGATACCATGAGAGCTGAATGGAGCAAACCCTGCAAGCGTGACATACATGAACATAATTCAAAACCAGGAAGAAAACTGTTTTAGTTTTGACGGTTGGCAGAACAGTGGGAAACTATTTTCGGGCAGGGCAGGGCCGGAAGGGAGTGGGGGTAACGGGGTCTTCTGGGAAAAAAACCCACTATTAACGTTGTGCTGATTTAAATGACAGTATGCTATTCATGCAGTCATGGTGCCAGCTGTGTACCTGCATGCACTAAACCTCTGTTGGTATGTGAGTGAGTCTATGTTAAAGTAAGCTCATGGATTTCATTAAGAATGATAATTGGCGCAAACATGAAGCATGCAAGAATGGTACTTTTTAATACTGGATCGAATTTTCCTTATAATCTGTTCTGTGTTTTGAGTCATGAATTATAGCTACCACAACCCCAAAACACGAACCCCCACCCCTTCCACCCTCATCCCCTTCTTTCACCCCCTCCTTCCACCGGATCCGGAAGAAAGTGTAGATCAGACCTTGGGACTTGCGCATAAAGAATACACGTAACGCTCTTGTGCACAAACATGAGCTCCCGATATGCAAGCATTTCTTGAAGAATGATGTGCTTAACACGATACACTAAAAGCTGTTGACTGTGGCTGGCAAGTCGCCTGCTTGGGTTTGTTTGGAGTGTTTGTCTGCACGCTGAACAGTGGAAAGAGTTAAAGTAATAAAAACACGCTTTTGTCGTCGCCATTGTGTAAATGCTTTGCTTGTGTCGCAAAAAGCCACTTCACACTAACGCCGCTGCTTTTGTTGATTGATCTTCTCACCCAAATGTTGTTACAAACAGCTCTATAGTCCTGTATTTGACTTCCTTGTCGGGCGCGTAGGCAGATCCGTAGAGGTGGTCTACTCAGTGGTCTACTCAGTGGTCTACTCAGTGGTCTTGACAAATATGTAGCGGCCTTACGCATATGCACAGAGCGGTGCAGTGAATAGGTGGACCTGTTAAATCTGTGTTTTTTTCATTTACCGTACATTTGTTTTGTATTATTTATAAATAATAGAAATGTGAGATAACCATGCATTACAGAGCAATCCTGTTACTCGTGTCTTTGTGTTGTACAATTATCACAGCTGACCAAAATGTTGGTGAGTACAACTTTTTTGCTGTCATTGATTTCACATGTTAATTATACTCTAACAAAGTGTACGACTACTTGAGCATGAGTTTACTTTTTATATTTAGTCAAGTTTTGACTAAATATTTTAACGTAGAGGGGGGAATCGAGACGAGGGTCGTGGTGTATGTGTGTGTGTGTGTGTGTCTGTCTGTGTGTGTGTGTGTAGAGCGATTCAGACTAAACTACTGGACCGATCTTTATGAAATTTTACATGAGAGTTCCTGGGTATGAAATCCCCATACGTTTTTTTCATTTTTTTGATAAATGTCTTTGATGACGTCATATCCGGCTTTTCGTGAAAGTTGAGGCGGCACTGTCACGCCCTCATTTTGCAACCAAATTGGTTGAAATGTTGGTCAAGTAATCTTCGACGAAGGCCGGGTTTTGGTATTGCATTTCAGCTTGGTGGCTTAAAAACTAATGAGTGAGTTTGGTCATTAAAAATCTGAAAATTGTAAAAAAAATATGTTTTTGTATAAAACGATCCAAATTTACGTACATCTTATTCTTTATCATTTTCTGATTCCAAAAATATATAAATATGTTATATTTGGATTAAAAACAAGCTCTGAAAATTAAAAATATAAAAGTTATTATCAAAATTAAATTGTCCAAATCAATTTAAAAACACCTTCATCTTATTCATTGTCGGTTTCTGATTCCAAAAACATATAGATATGATATGTTTGGATTAAAAACACGCTCAGAAAGTTAAAACGAAGAGAGGTACAGAAAAGCGTGCTATCCTTCTCAGCGCAAGTACTACCCCGCTCTTCTTGTCAATTTCACTGCCTTTGCCGTGCGCGGTGGACTGACGATGCTACGAGTATACGGTCTTGCTGCGTTGCATTGCGTTCAGTTTCATTCTGTGAGTTCGACAGCTACTTGACTAAATGTTGTATTTTCGCCTTACGCGACTTGTTGTTTAGTATCTTCACTGACTCCTCCTTCTTACCTTGTGTGTGCGTGTGTGTGTGTGTGTGTGTGTGTGTGTGTGTGTGTGTGTGTGTGTGTGTGTGTGTGTGTTTGTGTGTGTGTGTGTGTGTTTGTATGTGTGTGTGTCCTTGTATGTCTGTCTGTCTGGCTGTATGTCAATGTGTCTATGTGCATGTCTTTGTGTATGTCCGCATGTGTGTGTGTGTGTGTGTGTGTGTGTGTGTGTGTGTGTGTGTGTGTGTGTGTGTGTGTGTGAAAAATGTACTTCCTGGACCGATCTCAAAGAAAAAGATATGGGTTTGTTTTTCTGCTTGAACTGTTCTGAAATTAAAGAACAAAACAAACAAAAAACAAGCTTGCCTGTGAAAGAGGAAGAATACATACTTGCATTAAGTGGATTGCAATAGATAGTTAAAGGTATAGTACTATACACAAGAATGTATGAATGACAAAGAACAAGTGTTTATTTTTGAATGTTTTATGTATGTTTTATTACGGACACAAAAGCTCAGCAATGCAATTTCTCTTTTAGAGATTAATAAAGTTATTGTATTGTATTGTATTGTATTGTATTGTATTGTATAGTCTCACAGGGGGGGGGGACGTACATGTAGCTGCTCTACAGAGCTGTTCACAATAGTAACACATTTTACAACTGTTAATTAGGGTGGCTTACATTTAAATGAATACGTTTGGTGAAGAAAATACCTTGTTTATGAACATTATTTATTGAATCTTATCGTACAGAGGGAATACTATTTCCCCACCTCTCCATTGCTCTGCCGGGATCTCTCTCTCTCTCTCTCTCTCTCTCTCTCTCTCTCTCTCTCTCTCTCTCTCTCTCTCTCCCTCTCTTTCTCTCTCTCTCTCTCTTTCTCTCTCTCTCTCTTTCTCTCTCTCTCTATCTCTCTCTCTCTCTGTCTCTCTCAAGCTCTCCGACGACCAGCAGCCACCCTCACGACAGTGGCGGGCGCGGCGGGGATCTGGGTGGTGTACCGAGGGCACGGCTGGACGGCGGTGACGGAAACACGGCCACAGCCGAACCTCCAGGCGTGAAGACGCGCAGCAGGCTACAGACGGGCCCCACCTCTGGCCACGGCACCAAGACGCAGCGCCAAGGTCGTATCGACATCATGCTTGGCGGCGGCAACGGAGCGCCTGCTCCTGGGACGCAGGGTGATCCTGACCCCGGCACTCACCGGCGTCAGGGCCGCAGCGCCGACAAGCAGAGAGACAACAACAACACGTGACGGTGCGGCAACGATAGGCCAAACAGCGCACCGAGAGATAGTGCAAAGGGTAGCATTCGTTTCCTGAGTTGGAACATCGATGGACTTGCAACGAAAATAGCAGACCCCGATTTCGTGAGTTATATACACAACTTTAACGTCGTTTGCCTAGTTGAAACGTTCCTGGATAAATCGTTCATTTTGAGTAACACGTTCTGCGACTTTGTAGTATTTTCGAGCTCGGCTGTCAAACTGACTGACAAAGGCCGTAGGTCAGGTGGGGTCGTTATACTGGTAAAAAAGGAAATTATTTGATGCGATTGAGGTAACGTACGATCACATGGTTTGTCTCAAAATATCGAAGACACTGTGGAATCTGGACAAAGATGTTATATACCTAGCTGCGTATATCCCTCCCCAAACTTCACCGTACTATGATACCTCCCAGGCCAAATGTCACATTGAACAAACTGAACTATGTATGTTAGACATGTTAGAAAGATATGGAGAAGCTTACATCATCCTATGTGGGGACATGAACGCAAGAACTGGGTCCTTGCAAGCTATTGCTGACTCAGAAAATCAGTTAGACGACCCGTGCAACCATCAAGTTCTGTATAGTCCTTCTCGATTGTCAGAGGATCGGACAATTAACACGTTTGGCTGGGAACTCTTGTCGTTATGTTCTAGTTTTGGTCTGTGTCTGCTAAATGGTTTTTGCACGCCCTCTTCGTCTAAGCATTTTACATACATATCCAGACATGGAAATAGTGTAAACGACTACTTTATCATCTCAGAAGAGTTATCATCCCTCTGCCTGGACTTGACCGTCGAAGAGAGAATTGAATCCCCCCATATGCCGCTATGCTTAACACTTATAGGCCCCACCAACAAGAACACAGGGCAAACAGAAAACGAAACAAAGAAAGGGGTACGAGTTAAGATGTCATGGGATACACATAAAGAACATGAGGTAAGAGAGCTTATTGACTCGGAATCATTCGCTGGTAAACTCGAAGAGGCGGGGCAGATGATAAGTGGGGATATCGATGGATCAGTAAAGTTGTTCACCCGTGCCCTTAAGGAGGTAACTAAGCCAATGGAAATTACTGTTAAGCATGGTTCCGTTTCGGTCGGTGAGAAAAACAAATGGTTTGACTTTGAATGTCAACAGCAAAAAAGGTTGACACGAAAAGCTCTTCGAAGGTACAAGAAAAACAAAACAGCTCTTGACATGGAGAAGAGAACAGATAAAATCAGTTTTAAAGAATGTGAAAAAGAAGCAGAGCGATGTAAAACGGTATATTTAGATGAAAGGAAGAAGTACAACCAGCTGCTGAAAAATAAAAAGATTACATTTAAACAGAACAAAGTGTCACTTTTACTTGCCAGCATTCATGACCCTCAAAGCTTTTGGAGGGAAATTAGAAAATTCAAGAGAAAGGGAAGAAGCTCGCCTAGCATTAGTAAAGATGACTGGTTTAACCATTTTAACGGCGTGTTTAATAATTTAGCTGCTGGAGCGACTCCAGCTCAGCAAACCGAGTTACCCGCGGAAGAGGTCCCGGACCTCGACATGGACGAGCTAAATAAAGATATATCTGAAGGAGAGGTAAGAGAAGCCATTAGAGGGCTGAAAAAAGGCAAAGCAACCGGTATAGATGAAATCCCAAACGAGTTGCTTCGCATCGCAGGTGATGATGTTAATACTTACCTGGTAGAGCTTTTTAACAAACTGTTCCGCACAGGAACATACCCAGCCGAGTGAGCCAAAGCCATTATTCACCCAATCTTCAAAAAAGGCAACGATGAGAATCCTGACAATTACAGGGGCGTGTCGCTGCTAAGCTGTGTCAGTAAACTGTATACTGCCATCATTAACAATAGATTGACTAAGTGGGCTGAAATGAACAATGTCATGTCTGAGTCCCAAGCTGGGTTCAGAAAAGGGTATACGACAGTGGACCATATTTTCACGTTATACGCAGCTGTAAGCAAGCAACTTAAACAACACAAGAAACTGTATGTGGCCTTTGTGGACTTTCAAAAGGCGTTCGACACTGTCAAAAGAGATGTACTATGGAATGTACTGCTCAAGATCGGCATTGGGGGCAAAATGCTTCAAACACTCAGAGCAATGTACTCAAACGTATTATCTTGTGTTCGGTGTAACTCTGACTACACGGCCTTTTTTGAGTGTATGCAAGGTCTCAAACAAGGATGCTTGGCAAGCCCAAGCCTGTTCTCTTTTTTGATTAACGAACTTGCGTCTGAAATGATTCTAAAAGGGAGGCATGGAATTCAACTTCTTCCGGGTGAAATTGAACTATTTATCATGATGTTTGCTGACGACATAGCATTGCTCTCAGTGACACCGGTGGGACTACAAAACCAGCTAAATATATTGCATGAAGTTGCCAGCAGATTAGGTTTAAAGGTAAACAAAGAAAAAACAAAAGTGTTGGTATTTCGCAACGGTGGATACTTGGGGAAAAACGAAGCCTGGACATTTGGTCACGACAACATGTACGTTACCAACTCGTATAAATATCTCGGCTTAACCTTGACCACCAAAGTTTCCATCCAACGATGCTTTGAAGACTCTATTGTACGAGCTAAGCGTGGTGTTATCGACATTTTTAGAGTTCTGTGGAATATTGGATGTTATGATCTAAACCTTTTTTTCACACTCTTTGATACACAGATTACCCCCATATTGCTATACGGTTCAGAAATGTGGGGTTGTTTTGATTGCTCTAACATTGAAAAGGTACACATGTTCGCATGCAAACGGATAATAGGTGTTTCCCCTCAAAGTCCCAACTGCATGGTATACGGAGAACTCGGTAGATTTCCCCTATCAGTTCTCGCTGCTACCAGATGCGTTAAATACTGGTTGCGGCTAAATCGCCTCCCCAACACAAGATATGTAAAAATGGCCCATGTGATGATGAGGAACATGGCAGACAGAGGGACAGACAATTGGTCCGCTAGGGTCAGGAACCTCCTATGTGAAAATGGGTTTGGACATGTGTGGACGTACGGCTATGTCGGCAACGAAAAACACTTTATCAAGGCTTTTCAACAACGCCTAAAAGACTGCTTTATCCAGAACTGGCATAGTAAGCTGGAAGACAGTGAGAGGTATGACACATACAAATTGTTTAAACCTGATTTTGGAAGAGAAAGGTACCTTGACCAAATAGACAATCCATATATTCAAAAAGTGTTCACAAAATTCAGACTTGGGGTTTCACCCTTGATGTGCAACAAAAAGAGATACTCTGCAAACGGTTCACATGTTTGCCCACTTTGCAGATACCCTCACGAAAACGATCACCACTTTCTTTTTAAGTGCCCAGTATACTCGGATATAAGAGAAACCTACTTGGAAAATGTCTTTGAAATTGGTCAACTCGAAAACTCGTCAATGCAGATACTACTAACACAAAACAAAAGTAGGTTGTGGGCACTCTCCCGGTATACATTTTATGCATTCATAAAATGCATTTTATGCTCCGCCGCCGACACTCGACTCTTCCGACTCCCCACAGTGCAAACAAAGACATGTGGCGAGAGGTCCTTCGCCTATCAAGCCCCTGTGACCTGGAATAGATTACCTCTGCCTCTCAGACACACAGATTCTCTCACTACATTCAAGACAAATCTCAAAACACACCTCTTTCAGCGCAAGTGATTTCCCCTCCAGCATCTCCCCACCCACCCCATCCCGCCCCACCTCACCCCCTACCTAGTGCCTAAAATAACGTGTATATATATTTTCTGCGCTTTGTGTCAGCACTGTTTGTGTGTGTGTAAATAGTATTGTTGACACGTTTTTATACAGAAGCCTATTGTGGTTCTTGTGCCTAGGCTGTGTATTGGATTGTCATTGTATGCCTGCATTATTAGTTGTCAGTAATTATTACATGTGCTGATTGTTCTCTTTGTCTGCGCGCGTATAGTATGTTCGTTATGTTTGGTCATAGTATGTTTGTTTATGTTTGGTCGTTATCTTTGCCTGTGCGTGTATTGTATGTTTGGTCGTTTTCTTTGCCTGTGCATGCATAGTTTGTTGGTTATGTTTGGTCGGTTTCTTTGCCTGTGCGTGTATAGTATGCTTGGTCGATGTATGTATTGTAAAGCGCTAAGAGTAGACATTTTTCTAGAATAGCGCTATAAAAGTTTGCATTATTATTATTATTATTATTATTCAGGCATCGACAGCAACTGCTAGGCTAAAATGAATGTGTGTAAATGATTTCCGATCGATATGTTTCAACCCTTAGCACTGTATATGCACCTGTTCTTACTTGTCTCTGAGAGAGTATACATTGAAATGGAAACTCTTCTCCCCCCTTGTACAAACACAACAGTGTGGTTTACAATAAAAATTCTGAGTTCTGAGTTCTGAGTTCTCTCTCTCTGTCTCTCTGTCTGTCTCTCTCTCTCTCTCTGTCTTTCTTTCTCTCTCTCTCTCTCTCTCTCTCTCTCTCTCTCTCTCTGTCTCTGTCTCTCTCTCTCTCGCTCTCTTTCGGAGACCGACGCGGGTAGCTGTGTCTATCTATATCGTCCAATCTCAAAGCACAGTCCACGCCCACAAGCGGTCTCAAACATTCTGTCAATGCCAAGACTTTTAAAGACAGATATTTCTCATTCCTTATACATTGGCACATTTCGTTCTCTCTTAGCCTGAACACGTTTATATTGTTGATGCCTTATTTGTACCTTTTACACGTTTCAGTAGATAAATGTACCTAATTAATTTCATAACATGATGCTACATTGCTATTACTTGCAACGTAGTTGCTTCATTGACTCCTCAGTTTCACGGATTTTTTCTTCCCTCGAAGTTTCACACGTTTTTTGTTGCTTGAAACAGTTTTCATTATACCTTTGACAATAATATGTCATGTTCGTTTGTATGTATATTTTTGTTTGTTTGTTTAGTCTGTTAATCGTTTGCTTGTTTGTCGTTTGTTTTTATTACTTCTTTAATTGATATTCCAACATTTTTAAAACGTATTATCATTAGATTAAACCCTCCCATGGGCGAGGGCTGGATGTAAAAAAGCACCTGTTTGCTTATGCCATTACCCTCGTTTATAAAGAATTTGTCATTGTCATTCTCTCTCTCTCTCTCTCTCTCTCTCTCTCTCTCTCTCTCTCTCTCTCTCTCTCTCTCTCTCTCTCTCTCTCTCTCTCTCTCTCTCTCTCTCTCTGCCTTTTAGTGACCTTTGTGCATCATATGACTTGGTCGGACTCGTGTGACCATAAATCATTGTGTTTTATTTGACTTGATCGGACCCACCGACTTTGAGTGACCTTTGTGCATCATATGAATTGGTCGGATTCGTGTGACCATAAACCATTGTGTTTTAATTGACTTGGTCGGACCCGTGTGACCGTGTGACCATAGCGATCAAAGTGCCTTTATTAATTACACTTGCACGCTGTATGTTTTATTATGTTTTTACCGACAGCCATTGCTAGTGATTTTAATTAGCTGCTGCCGTATTTCTTGAGTTGTTCTTGCTTTATTTGCTTTAATTTCTTTGTTTGAAGTTTTCGTGTATTCCTTCTTCTTGTGTTTGATAATGCTGCATGTTGGTCATTTAAATGTTTACCATCTAGATGCCAAAGTACAAGACATATGCAATTTTCTACACAGCGCAACCCCCGTGTACCACTTATACGGCATCACCGAATCACGCTTACACGACAGCATCCCCGATACCCGCATCCGTATCCCTGATTATGACGTCATACGTCGTGATTCCCGTCGTACGGGTGAAAATGGCATCGCTGCTTACATCCACTCTTCCATTGTTCAATACACGCGTAGAAGACCTGACTTAGAACACAAAGACATTGAATGCATGTGGCTAGAGTTTAAACTAAAGGAAACAAGATACAAGATATTTATTCACCAATTTTGCAAAAGGATTTCATCTTGGCACGGCACGGTAAAAATAAAATAAAAACCAACCAGACACATATGCAGACACACATCACCATGCATGCATACATACGTACATTACACTGTCATGCACACACAGACACAACTCACACACACACACACACACACACACACACACACACACACACACACACACACACACACACACACACACACACACACACACAATTATTTACATACTCACACATAACCAGCCACATATCTACATCACAAATTCACATCGTCGCCTTGTAAAGGTAAAAACCGTATCAGTTTAAAAGGGGTGCCAGTAATATCAATACAACATCAGTGAATACTAGAACAATACCTAAAATGTATAATCCATTTAAAAGTAAGTAGTACACGTAATTATTATCATTTAGTCAGATCATCACATAAAATTATATATTCATGATCTAGCCAGTTAGACAGTTTAAAACAACAGCCCCTTCTACTCTTGTTTGTTTTCTTTACAGAAACCCTTCTGCCATTGGTGACTGGTACGATGACCTTATCGAGATGATAGATACAGTGTATAAATGTAAACCTCACGCAGACATCCTGTTATTCGGGGACTTTAATATTGACTTATTAAAACCTCAGCCTCGATGGGATGGGATTGTATCATCACTAGGTTTCAAGCAGCTTATAACTTTACCTGCTAGAGTCACAGAAACTTCATCTACTTTGCTTGATCACATCTACTCAAACAACCACTCCTCAGTACTAAATGCTTCACTCGCAGATCTTAGCATTAGTGATCATTCTCCAATATTCTGTACTGAAACCACTAAAATGCCAAAATCAAATCATAAAGGTCACACAGTCATATCTTTTCGATCCTTTAAAAATTTTGATCGTGATTCTTTCCTGTCCGATCTAAACGTAGCACGATTTGACCAAGTTTTCAACCACACGGTCCCTGATCAAGCATTAGAATGTTGGTATGACACCCTATTACCTATAATAAACAAGCACGCACCTATAAAGAAAATGAGAGTAAAACATCCTAAACTTCCACCCTGGATGTCCAATCAGCGTGACCTGTTAAAAAAAGCTAAACAATTCCAAGATTATAAAACAGCTAGAAATAGGTTAAAAAACATGGTTCGTGACTCAAAGAAAGCTTACTTTAATAAACTCGTTGAGAATAACCGGGATATCTCGCAGATCTGGCGTGCACTAAATTCACTCATCAGAGGTTCCACCTCTAACTCCACCCAGATCCCCCGTCACTTAACGCCAGACATCTTTAACTCTCACTTTTCGTCTGTAGCTACCTCTCTTAGCAACCCTGACAATGCCTCTCCCAACAACTCTGACAATCTATCCCTCTACTGCAAACAAAAGACGGCGAATAAAGCACCCTTTCAAATCCCACCCATTGCAGTGCACGAATTAGGACGACTGATTTCACAACTTCAGAACAAAAAATCTTCAGGACCTGATGAAATCAGCAACCACTTATTAAAACTCTCCCTTCCTTACACAGTTGACTCTCTCACATATATCTTCAATCTCTGCATACAGCGCAATACCTTTCCGCAAGCACTAAAGAAAGCTAAAGTTATTCCTCTCCCCAAATCCAAAAACACTTCTGATGTTAGCAACTACCGCCCTATTTCCTTACTCTCAGTACTATCAAAGCTTCTTGAAAGACATATTCACATTAATCTCACAAAATACATGGACCGTTTGGCCCTTTTCCACCCCTTGCAGTCTGGTTTCCGCAGTAACCACTCATGTTCTACTGCGCTCTCGCTTTTGACAGACAAATGTCTGTCAGCCATAAATTCCTCCCAGCTCTCTGGGGTCGTATACTTAGATTTTTCTAAGGCCTTTGACCTCGTTGATCATAAAATTCTCCTCAACAAATTATCACTATATCTCAATGGATCTGACTCTCTGTCTTTCTTTCAGTCTTTCCTTGAAAACCGATCGCAACAAGTCTATGTACATGGTGCGTACTCAAGAGAGGAATCCGTGTTATATGGAGTACCCCAGGGCTCTGTCTTAGGTCCTATTCTTTTCTGTATTTACGTTAATGACCTTCCACTTCACTTCTCTGACAACTCAGTAGAATGCCACATGCTCGCTGATGACACAACACTACGGACACAAAATAGACGCCTTGACAATATTCAACAATCTCTTCAGCACACCCTTAGAGACATCTCACAATGGTGCTCTGAAAACAACATGGTCCTAAACCCTCTGAAATCTAAATCAATGGTAATTACAACGCGCCAGAAGCATCAGTTGTCCCCCCTCTCACTAGATCTCACCATCAACGGAAACTCAATAGAAAAGGTTAGCGAACACAAACTGCTAGGCGGGATTATCGATGATAAGCTTAGGTGGCATTCCCACATTGAACATCTGTGTAAACGCGTTTCAAGAAATTTATTCCTACTTTCAAAACTTCAGTCAGTCATAACTTTAGACGCCCGAAAAATGTTCTACAACGCCCACATCAAACCTCACAATGATTATGCCTCTGTCATCTGGGATGGCTGTAGTGATGCATTATTCAAACCTATAAATTCTCGTCATCGAAGGTCAGCTAAACTCATTATGCCTGACCCATCACTAACTACTGACGCAAAACTGACAGCCCTCAATATACCTCAACTTAAACAACAGCTTTTATTTAATAAATCAGTTTTCATGCACAAGATCCTACGTGACCAAGCACCCGAATATCTAACTCACTTGTTTCAATCAACTCCTTCTCGGTATTCCACCTTCAAGCATAATCTGGCCTGCCCGAAGCCACGCATTGACATATTTAAAACTAGTCTTTCATACTCGGGAGCCTATGTCTGGAACTCCCTACCTACATGCTTAAAATCGATCAGTAACCTTAAAACATTCAAAACACATCTGCAAAAATACATTCAAACATCACTTTAATGTGATGTGCCTGGTTGCTCAAACGTATGTATGCCTTCTATCCTTCTGAAATGTGCATGTGTGTGTCTTGCGTCAACTTGGTGTGTGTTCTGATAATGTATGGTTGTATTGCCCGTATTGTGATATCTGTATATCACATGTCTGTAAAGAATGATCTTATTCTTATATTACTATTATTGCGTGTGTCTGCGTTTCATCATAAAAAGTTTCTTCCTATGTATTCCCATTTCGATTATAACCATTTTGCTTAGATCAGGACTAGCTGTAAGAAAGGACCTACGGACCTAATGCTATCTTTCCTGTAATAAAGTTCAAAGTTCAAAGTTCTCTCTCTCTCTCTCTCTCTCTCTCTCTCTCTCTCTCTCTCTCTCTCTCTCTCTCTCTCTCTCTCTCTCTCTCTCTCTCTCTCTCTCTCTCTCTCTCTCTCTCTCTCTCTCTCTCTCTGATTCTGTTCCTCTGACCAGTCGCATTTTCGCGAGTCTGTTATTTCATTTTGTTTAGGAATATATTGGTTGGATATATTGTGTGAATGAATTAAAAATGCCGAAGGCGCAGCGTGCTCTATGTTGTGTATTCTCTGGCAGTATTTCATGATTTTGTTTCTCTGCAACAATTAGTCTGACTGTGCTGTTACCTATTTGATTCAACAGACCTTCATCAACGTAAATATCTGTAGTTATTGGTTCTACCGAAGGGGTATTTGTCCAGCTATTGGGGATTGTGTGGATTATAGCGTTGTAATCTAACTGGAGTCCGGGGTAAGGTCCCACTGTCTGTTGTACTTCTTGACAAGTTAACAGTGACAGCTATTGTGTTTTCAGCGTAGCAATAGGGCCCGATATTTAGACGAGACAAGTATAATGCCGACGAGTCGAAGACGAGTCGCATTATACTTGTTCGAGTTTAAATATCGGACCCTATTGCTACGATGAAAACACAATAGCGTTTATATAGCTATTCTGACATTAAATTCTGTGTTAAATTCATGTTTTTGTCAGCAACAAGGACCAGAATGGTCCATGTCGTTGATTGCAGACGACGGTTCCCTTTCTGCATGAAGCCACGGAAATAACCGAACATTGAAAAACCCACGGACATGTATTACGGAGAAAACTCAAGATAACCGGATGCTTAGCATTACGTCAATATCTTAGGAATCATATGACGTTATGACGTATCATGCTTGCCTACGTAGATTGTATGTTCGAAAGTCTGACTTCTGTTGGGAATTCGCGTGGTGAAGACTGCGGTAAATCTGTAGATGATAAGAGAACAAGGATTGTCTCAGAAGAAACGACGAAATGTTTCAGACCGGTAACTTCATTTCAACATTGCACTACACAATGGACGTTCTATGTGACAGGAGAGTTTGCTGATTTTGTGTTAAACATTGGTGATTGGAGAGATCGTCTGCAAAAATCAGAGATAGGTCGCTTCAGATTGCAGCTTCTGGAAATTTGCAAGGTTTGCTGCCAGTTAAAGAACTGGATTTTACACGTAATGTATGTCATGTACAGTAAGCAACAACAAAAACACACACAAAGCAAATTGCGTCGTCTGTCGACTAGCCACAGACACAAGCCTGGCGAGGTATGCGTGTACTTTATACACGTGGAAGAAACCGGAACCATGCGTCTTTGTTATTGCCGATATCGTTTGGATATCGGCAAAAATGGCCAACTTTCGTAGCGTTATGCTTTGATGATCGGAAAAGGGATGTGTGAGACCATCCAATCACAGCCCCCGAATCCCCCCACGTGTCCATCAGAATAGCTATATTACCCGCTATTACGAGCTAGTCGTGTGACAGAGAGTTTTCTTGCACACGAGACTGTAGATGTTTCACGACGGCTTTAGCCGGAGTGAAACAGCAGCAGTCGAGTGTGCAAGAAAACTCTCTGTCACACGACTAGCTCGTAATGGCGATTATGTCTCACAGCTTCAACAGAGGAGAGAACAAACACGTTTTGCGTACTCACGCTTGATAAACCTAAACACAGGAGCAGCCATTGTGGAGAGATCTACTTTTTGACGAAAGTGACCGAACAACTATAAATGACGTCTCGGTATATGTGAATGACGTCACAGTCATCGTCACAGTCTGTATCTTTTGAAGCATCGCAATCTTCATGACGTCTTTCTGTGTCTGCATCCGCGAAATGTTTGTTCTTTCCGGGATCTTTGTCATCTATGTTCACAACTCTGTCCTTATAGTGTCAGACTAACAGGCCTCCTGAGCGAGCCACTTTCCAAGGGCAGCTAAATTCGCGTATGGAAACAGTACTGTCGTCTGGGATGCCGTTTTCAGTATTATGAGCGTTATAGAATGTGTAAAGAGAAGAAACGATAACAGCAGGAGAAACAAAAGTTGTGTGTGCATTTTGGGGTTTTTGGGGGGACGATTTCGAGTTTGAATCCGTTCTTGCACATGCTCCAAATCGCGTAACATACAATCTTGCACACGTTTGCTTTAGTAGTGGCAAAGAAGGAAAGCGTGTGACAGTAGATTATTGACGCAGAGGTCTTGCATGTGCACAATTCCAGCTTTTCTCCACACTGAAAAAAATAGTGCGTTACCTTTATACCTTACGAAGTTATTGTTTCACAGGCCTTCTGTTGGTATGATGTTGGGAGGTTTGTTTCACAGGCCTTCTGTTGGTATGATGTTGGGAGGTTTGTTTTGATTAATCTGCCCCAGCGTTTGTATAACATCTCTTCAAAAGACAGATTTGTTCTATCGAGGTGTTTTATTTCATTTACCTTGACCGATATATTAAAAGTCTAATGCTGACCTTGGAAGGGGTCCATAAGCGTGTCTGCTATTTTAACCCAGTGTTTGCCCTTTTCCTGTAAAAAATGTTAATGCCCATTTTGTTAAGAACATATTTTGTTGGTGCTCAATGTTTATCCATCCTTCTTCCGGTGGAAGGCTGAGGACACCTCTTTTTATCTTTTCAGGGGCTCTTTTATTATCATATAGTTACGTTTCCAGAGAAATGTATACATATTCGTGTTAATTTGGCGAAGCACATTTTCCTGGAATGACAGAACTTGCAGTGCATGTGAGAACTGGAAAAAGAGCATAGTGTTTGCCAAAATAAATTTGTTCGTACACTGTTGAGTTTCGTCCTTGCCATTTGTTTGTATTATTCTTTCAACATTCTCAATTTTACCTTTCCAATTTTCTTCAATCAGAGAGGCTTCTTTTTCAGCAGAAAAATATATTCCTAAAATTGTATACATTCCAGACTTCATAGGTATGTTGCTCACTTGTCCATGTTCTCCTTTTCGTCTACCTAGCCACGTGACTTCTGATTTGTGTTTATCTAACTTGAGGCCAGAAAACTTCGCATATTCTTCCACTATAATTTGTATTGCCCTCTGAATACCATTTTCATATTTTAATGTAAGGCTTGTGTCATGAGCAAACAATTCGCGTAAGGCACATTTACAACATTTAGTCAATCGGTCGAACCCGTAGAATAAAACTGAACGCACTGCACATTTTTTTCACCAAGACAAAACAGATTCGTCAATCCCCGCGGCACAAGGAAAACGCTCACTCTTCCCGTGCAACACAAAGTGAAAGTGACAAGCCAGAATAGCGTATTGTGGTAAGCAGGAAAGCGCGCTTTTCTGTATTCTTGTTAACTTTCTGAGCTTTGTTCTAATAGAACATAATATTATTTTATCTATATGTTTCTTGGAATCGGGAAATGATAAAGAATAAGATTAAAGTGAAATGCAAAACCTAAGTCCGAGCTTTGTCGAAGATTACTTCAGCAAAATGTCAACCAATTTGCGTAATAGCGCCGCCTCAACTTTCACAAAAAAACGGATATGATGTCATCAAGACATTTATCAAAAACAGGAACAAAAATGTCTGGCGATATCATACTCAGGAACTCTCATGTCAAGTGTGATGAAGATCGGTCCAGTAGTTTATCTGAATCGCTCTACACACACACACACACACACACACACACACACACACACACACTCACACACACACACACACACACACACTCACACACACACTCACACACACGCACACACACACACACACCACACCCTCATTGATTCCCAGTCAATGTTAAAACATTTAGTCTTAACTTTCCGACGTCGGAGGTGGCGGGAAAACCCGTCTTCTTGTTGTTAATCTTAGCAATACTCAGCACGTAAATGATGTTGTACGACGCACAGTGAACGTGGCGATCAACAAAACCTACAGTCAGATCAGCACTTACTCAGACTACGGAGCGGCCCGTAACGCTGCTGACGGCAACACAGCAGGAGTCTTGGGAGCGAACACCTGTAGCCACACGAACATGACGCCTGACGGGGTCGGTATCCCACCCAACGTGTACCACTGGTGGGAGGTGGACCTGGGCAGGACGTACCCTGTCCACAACATCACCGTCTGGGCACGCAAAGAAAAAACGGAGTCCATTTGTACGTATCGTAGTACATGTATAGCTACTCAGTTTGTATCTGGGTATAGGTATGCTTGAACATGTCGGTTGACTCTGTTCTTTCATGTTAATAACAACTGGTTTTTCTTTTAATTGTACGTATGTATGGACAAGCTGGTAGATGAATAGATCATGCGTCTTTAGATTTTAGCGCAAGGCAGGCTATAATCAAAATAAGGTAATTGAGAGTGAGTGTGTGTGTGTGTGTGTTTGTTTTTTAATTGCATAGGGTACGTAGGTGCATCATTATTCTTAAAAACTCTGTCTGGCTTGTCGCATAACAGCGTTACTAATGTTTCACATGATCTAAAAGTCCGAAATTATTGTTCTACATAAGTCAGCGCAAATCACCAAACGGTGTAAGTTAATGCGGTGATGTGTTTCTGAAATGTACCGTGTTTGTTGGTCTCATTAATTGCTAACACGGCTTTTAAAACGCCTTTAATAGCCTCTGAGAAGAATGACACCTACTCCGTTCAGCATGCCTATTTTGTTTCACCGATAGTATGAATAGAGACAAGAAATGGAACACGTTTTCTTTTGGCTGAATATGTCCTTTTCATTTGTATCAAGTTTTCGACCGTCTGTACCCGTTCATAATCACGGTGGACAACAAGACTTGTGTGAACGTGACGTCACCAACGAACAACACCATCAGGAGCAACTCAGTGATGTGTTCTTCAGTCATGTACGGGCAGGTGGTGCGTCTTACACTGACGACTAATAGAACTTTGAACCTGTGTGAATTTCAAATATTTGGTAAGTTGTACTTAAGGGTAGGAGCTACCATAAAATACACCGTTTTTCTCTTTAAGTCCTTTGACCACAACATTCACGAAACAGAACTGCTTGTGTTAAAGTTTGGTGTGCATTTGCTTCAATGTTTTTAGATTGATAGTATGGTCCCCCTACACATTGCATTTAGATTGACTTTAGTACAAATTATTACATGAAAAATAAGCAAAGTGGCGTTGAATCGAAACATGTTATTTCACGGATGTGAAATTAATTTCATAACTTTTCATCAGAATGATTTGAACTGTTGCTGACATGTTTAGACATTCTGACAGATGTTAAAAGGCTATGCTCTAGGAAAAAAAGGGGTAACAGGACACATGTTCCAGTTGTCATAAATGTTTAACCCACAAAGCCAAAATCGGTATCACTTTATTTTGTTTACACAAGCCATTGAAGGATCGGCCCCAGCACACATCCTATATGATTCTGGTTTATATTTGTTTTGTATTTTAAGAAAACAATTAATATAACATAGATGAAATACATATTATACGACATAAATGCTTTCAGTCGACCTTGATATTCCACAGTGCCCATACATATCATACATGTGCCATCGACTGAATGTGCATGGTAATACCATCTATGCCAAGTTGATCTATGCCAAGTTGGTGCATAATGGCGGCGTTACTGTCTGTTAAAAGTCTCTTACGCCGATATGAAGGCATATACCTAGTGGTTACTTTATTATCTGCTCAGTTCATCGTCTAAAGGTTTTACTGCGCCACATATGAGCTAGAAGTACTTGGAACATGCACAAACCAGCCTGTCAACATGACTCTTGTATTCAAGGATGTATGATAAAGAGCACGCATGTGACATCTTTGGCATACATTATGTATCCTTGAAATGTTGGCAGTGCAGGTCGGACGCGGGCCAGATTGTTTTTTTGTTCTTTGCTAATTGCTGTTCTGTCTCAGTTCATAGAGCCGGCACCAACAAGCAGGAGCACACCCATACACACAGTTCGTCATGTTGATCAAAGGAGACAAGAAAATGATTATGTGAATAGGAAACAAAGTAAAGTACACGTTTAGGTTCCCAGACAAGGACACCGCGATCAACAGAAGTCATAATTATTTTACACAGTGATGCATCACAGTTATGACACTTTTAGCAAGCCAGGACTTGCATATAAACCACTGAGTGACGTTCGCACAAGTTCTAAACATCGTGGTATTACCATGCACATTCAGTCGATGGCACATATATGGGCACTGTGGAATATCAAGGTCGACTGAAAGCATTTATGTCGTATAATATGTATTTCATCTATGTTATATTAATTGTTTTCTTAAAATACAAAACAAATATAAACGTATAGTATATTTTCAGAGACACATGAGGGAGGCCATGGCATATAACGTTTTATCCTACATACGTGAGAGAGACACCCGTGAGATAATAATCGTTCAAATCACACGTGTGTATATCATGTAAATGAGGTCATGTCAAGCAAGTCTGGCAGGGACCTGTTTTTCCACTGCTTATGATGCCAAAGTCACCGAGACAAACGTCATTATAGAAACACAAATTGCGCTCGCTAATTACCCTCGATGAATCTTTAGAACTAACACGTCACGCCACACTTTCAGAGTGACGTTTCTTTGCTTTGACGTCATAGATTGCACGAGGCTTTAGAAGAGATCGAGGTTCCAAAACAAGCGTCTTCAATTTAGCTGCCTCGAATGCAGGACATTTTCAGTAAAATACACGTAAGTATAGTATGTAGGATAAACAGAATACTACATGGCTTGCTGTGTCGTACCAGATTTACACTCGTTGCTTTTTCAAATAGTGAACAGCTCGCTTTCGCTCGCAGTTCAATATTTAAAAAAACAACTCGTGTAAATCTGGTACGACACAGCAAGCCATGTAGTATTCTCTATATATCCCATGACCTCCCTTCTTTGTCTCTGTAAATGTACTCTAGGTATATTTCTTGTATTTCCATTGTTCTCTTGTTACATCTATGATGTAACTATTGCACTCTTATAACACATAAAATAGAGGACAAATAAGGGTGCACGAAATACATCATAGCTGGCTCTACTTTCTGTCGTCCTTGACATTCCAAAATGAAAAGGTACCTTTAGACCGAATGTGCAAGGGGTAACCACGCTTTTGAGAACTTGCGCGAGAGTCGTTCAGTGTTATAGCCACAGATACAGCATGACTTCCCTTCTTTGTCTCTGTTAAATCTAGGGAGAAAATATCCAGCGATATTTCTCCGTAGGCCTAAAGTTCGGCCATGACCTAGGCAAAATAACTTGCGCAGTCGCAGAAACAAGAAAATGGAAATCTTTTATGGAATGATTGGGAGCCACGCACATTTGACCTCTTGATTCCGACCATGAACCCGCTGTTGATAATCTGGAAGGTCGTACCAGAAATGCAGATCTATCTCTGGCCGATTCATAGATTCAACCTACAAACTGCGACCTCATCTGTGATCAGGTGGCCAAGCAATGCGTGAAATCTTTTATTCTAAAGCCTTATGGCTCGTTTCGACAAGCATTAAACGGATGAAATTAACCACATGCAGTTTATTCTTCAGAAAAATGCACACAAAAAATGACCAAAAAATGGGTTGGGTTCGGTGATTTGTACATAAACGTCTTCCTCACGATAGATTCGCTGATAATTTTGTCTTATGAAGCCGTCATCAACACGAACACAATGATTGCAGAAGCAAACTCTGTACCTACACGACCGATACACAAGACTGATTATTTCACAGCTGCAATGTGAATAGAGAACAACAAAGACGTTTTGGGTAAGCTTACTCAGGTCTTCACTGACAAGCTGGGAACAGACGGAAAATTCCGAACAAAAGTAAATGACGTCAAAGTCTCTTTCGCTTTGCGTGTAACTTTGTCATGACGTCTTTTTGTGACGACAGTATACGCGACAATTTGTTCGCTTCCGGTGTCATTTTAGACTGAAAAGCAACTCAAAAGATGGAGCCAAGCCTGTGTCTTGAAACAGCTGAAACACTCTTTTGGATTCCCGTTTCAATGTCAACCAAAAAGTTAAAGAAAAAAACCAAGGTTCAGTTGCGAACCGACAGCGGATTGAGCATTTATTCCTGTTGATGAAGGTACGATTGAAGCTTTATTCTCTCCGTCAACCAACAAGACTAGATTTGTAGCAGACGAAAATCAAAGTGTGCGCTTTTCCTGTTTTGTGAAGGCGATTATGTCGTTATAAGTTACCTGTACGTTGTGAAGACATTTCAAAACAAAATTTAGCTTTGATGCGTCACGGGATATAAGCTTATACGTTTTCATCTATGTTTTTGTTCGTCTCGGCAGGGTGAATGAATTCATGGTGTCATTTCCGGAACTGGACAAAACTGGCCTTGCCAAGACTGAAACCAAATATAGTTCTACAACTTCTAGGCTTGGGTTGATTGCCCATGGTGAATTTCCAATCATTTGTTGCCACATCCCATGAACAATTCTCTTTACTTTGGTCATGCCATATATACGTTACAGCTCCGTCCACCCATGGTATCGCGTGATATTGGATGGACGGAGCTGTAACTTATACTTATAGCTGAGTTTTAGTCTCGACTTGCCGAGTCTATCATCGTAGCGTCATAGATTTCATGACGTCTATCGTCCATCGCGTCATATTAAGGGGACGTAATCTGTTATGTTTCTTTCTATTCGCTGTTCTATTTCTCTCTTGTGATCAACATGACAAGCCGTATGTGTTTGAGTGTGTGTGCTCGTGCTCTCAACTAAAACAAAAGTCAAACTAGCAATCGTTAAAAACCCAGTCCGTCCGACCAGCACTGCTATGTTCAGACTATACTCATGTGAAGTTACAGCGTGCCCGGTGTAACACGAGAAAATTACTCCCACGAGATTGTTTACTCCGGAGTAAACATTTCGTACGAAAAAGTTACTCCCTTTACGAAAAAAGCACTCCCCCATTACACGAGAAAATTACTCCCCAAGACAGGTGAGTTCCGAGTAAACATTTTGTACAAAAATGTTACTCCCCTGACGAATAAATAACGAATAAATTACTTCACCCCAACACAAGCAATTTAACTTCCCATGCCAGGTGTACGAAATATTTACTCCCTTGTCCCCTGTTAGTTTTGGTGGTGGAAGGGGTGGAAGGAGGGTAGCGCGACATTCGTGTGCGCGAGATCACTTATTGGCATTATCCCTTCGCCCGAATCCCATTTTTGCGTACGAGAATTTTTACTGGAAGTAAACAAAATGGGGAGTAAAAATTTTGTGGAGGGAGTAATTTTTTCGTGCCTTGGGGAGTTCTTTTCTCGTACGAAAAGTGTACTCGGAGTAAGAATTTTGTACGAAATATTTACTCCGGAGTAAATGTTTCGTGGAGTAAAAATTTCGTGTTACACCGGTACACACGCCCTTATCGGTACATTATCGACTTCGAGTGTTCTCTGGACAAGCTGTTTAATGCATTTTGCGAGTAATTCTAGCTCTTCTGTGGTGCAGTAGGCCCTATAGACGATGAAGGTGTCTAAGATCTCAGGAGATGCGTGTGTAACCACTAGGTATTCAGTCAAATCCGTGTAAGAGGCTTTCAACTGACGGGGACAACCAAGCCACCATTATGCACCGACTTGACATAGATCAACAGACGTGCCTTTAGAATAAGGTATGTGCAGAGGTGCCTCATCTGAACAGACAACTACAGCTTGATGTTTCCGTCACACTTTCTCTTTTAGATCTTCATGGGATATACAGGTTACAACACTCGTGATTTTTTTATATGGCTTGTATTTCAGTCAAGACCCAGCGGGAATATCAAAGGGACTCGATATTCATCCGCTGGGTCTTGACTGAAATACAAGCCATATAAAAAAAACACTCGTGTTGTAACCTCTATGTATGCAATTATACAAGGATATTGTTCTTGTTACTTGCCAAAACATGCAAAACTGCAACCCAACTCAGCCACTGTTGTGGCTCTGTTCTGCTGTCCTGATGAATATGCATACAGTTTTAATTCGGCTGCTGAGCTATGCGTTTTGATTCTATTTGTAAGCTGTTGAAATAAAGATGTCCAATCCGTGCACATCTTTTCAGTTTGCAAAGAGGGATTTTATGGACTGGATTGTTCGTCTCCGTGTGACAAGAACTGCGATGAAGGGTGTAACATGACAAGTGGTTTCTGCACACGTAAGTAAAAGCCTCGTCTCAGAGTTAGCAATGGCTAACTGGTGTTTGCTTGTTGTTGTTGTTGTTGTTGTTGTTGTTGTTGTTGTTGTTCCAGTATGTATTCGCTGTTGGCGTTTGCATTTGCTACCAAAGCGACATAACTGTGTCAACCTTATGTGCTGTAGAGTTTACTATCATCATATTGACAGGATGATAGCAGGTCTGGTTCAGAACCGCAACAGATTTGACCCACCAGTTCTGCGAGGAATTGTATTTCCCCAGTAAATGCTTGCACAAACTAACCTCGGCGACTTAAGTGTGAGTTTAGATAGAGCGGACAGCGTCAGATAAACTTTATTTAAACGAGACAGATTAGCCGCGGGTGGAGGAGGAGGATGTTAGATACTTGAGGTAGGCCTAAAGGGATCAGTGTTGGCAGGTAGGGAAGAGAGGGTAGTAAAGCAGGATATCAACACTTAGGCCCGTAATTAGAAAGAGAGGGGAGAGCAGGATTTGTGAACGTCAAGGAGAAGAGCCCAGCCGCAATGTCCATGTTGCCGGGGGGCTTGCACGTGTGATGCATCAGCGGGGGTCTATAAGAACGGGAGAGCAACACATTGTGGTCAGGACTGTCTGTGGTAAACCAGACTTCCATTTCAAGGCAACAGCCAGTCATAAGGCCCTATGTGCAATACTCTCGGGGGTTCCTCTGAGTGAAGGGGAAGAAATTAGCTTTACAAATGACATCAATGGGGGGCCCAACTAATGCAAATCGTCCGTCTTTGGCTCACAAAAGGGCACCATCCGACTCAACACGATTGCCCAGGAAAAGTAAAAACCTGTCTTTATTACAGTGGAATGCGCTGAGCCTTAGCAGCCGGCTGCCATTGTTAGTAGATCATCTGAACAATTTTGAGACTGATATTGTTGCTCTACAGTCAGCCTCGGATAGGATAGGAAACCTCCCACGGTTGGTAGGTTACTACTACCCACCCGAGGTTGCCCTGGCTGACAATGGGAGAGTACATGTTGCCACATACATCCGGGCAGACCTCAAATACAAGCTTATAGACCCACCAATGCAAGATATGGAAGGACTTGGTTCCATGTGTGCAGTGCAGATCTCCATGCGGGGAAGGAGGCCACTTAATCTAGTGAACGTCTACTATCCCAGGGGCTGCAAGGCACTGGGTTGTACCAATTGGCTCACTCAGCTCTCGTCAGATTCGGGCAGCTGGGTAGTGATGGGGGATTTCAACGCGCACCACCGGATGTGGGACGCTGACGCAGAAAGTAGCCCTGACACTCAGCTGGCTGAAGACATCAGCATCTCAGATTTGGTGCTACTTAATGATGGCACGGCCACCAGACAAGCCCAGCGACAAAGAGACAGATCATCTGCCATTGATCTTACCCTGGTTAGCCCCGAACTTGCCCTTACCATCGACTGGCAGGTCTACCCCAACACACTCGGATCTGACCACTATCTGATACACGCGACCATCCATGAAGCTGACCCTGATCCTGCTGAAGTTGATCGTACGCCAAAGTACATCTGTGCCAAAGCAGATTGGGAGAAGTTCAAGAAGACTCTAACGCATATATGTGGAGAGACTGAGTTCAAAGACAATGACATAGACCAGTACTATGGTAACATCAGACAGGCAATCCTCAGTGCAGCTGACCAAGCTATTCCAAAACGCGCTTCTAGGCCTCAAAAGAGAGAACAGGCACCTTCCCCCTGGTGGAATGAAGAATGCAGAGCTGCGGTGCAGCGCAAACGGCGTTTTACAAAAGCATATCAGAAGAATCAGTCAGCCTCCAATAAAACAGCCCTCGAAGAAGTTGAAAAGGAGTGTGCTGCGGTCAATGAACAGGCAAAAGCAGCCTACTGGACAGATTTCTGTTGTAAAAAGGTGCATAACCAAGGAGACGCGTCCCTTGTATGGACCAAGCTGCGAAAATTCAAAAGGAACGTGTTCTTGCCTGAAAAACCTTTGCTGAACGGGAATGAGTACACACAAAGTAATCTTGAGAAGGCCGAGGTGCTGGCTGAGACATTTGCAAAAGTCAGTCAGGCAGCTCATATGCCACAGTCGCTCGCTGATTACCGTCGAAAGGAAGAAGATAAATTCGGGCGAGCAGCAGCAGACAACTCACTGCCGATAAACCAGGATCTGGGTATCAATGAGTTGAGGAAGGCAATCCAAGGAATAAAATCCGGAAATGTCGCAACAGGCTTAGACCCCACTTCATACAACATGATACGCCGGTTTCCTGAGCCCATGCTGGAAGTGCTGCTACAGTTTTACCAGCACTGTTGGGCGAGCTCAAAACTTCCCTCAGCCTGGAAAAACGCTCTGGTGATTGCTCTTCCCAAAGACGGTAAACCCCGGCACCTGCCGACAAGCTACCGCCCAATTTCACTCACACCTCACCTTGGCAAGGTATACGAAAGAATTGTAAAAAACAGACTAGAACACTTTCTTGAAAAGAACAACATTCTTCCCCTCTGCCAGGCAGGCTTCAGAAAGGGTCGAGCCTGCATGGAGCATGTGGTAAAACTTACAGCCCACATCAAGAAGGCTAAAGCACGAGGCAGAACAGTGCTGGCAACCTTCTTCGACATTAGAAGAGCATTTGACACGGTCTGGCATGGAAAGCTAATTCAGAAAATGTCCAACATGGGGATCTCAGGGCGCCTGCTGGAATTTGTCCAGGAATTCCTCACAGACAGGTCCATGGCTGTTAGAGTGGGGCAGTCCATCTCTCAAACACATGTCCTAGATATGGGGGTGCCTCAATGAAGCATCATATCCCCCATATTGTTCAGCATCATGGTCCACGATGCAGCAAATCTGAACCTCAAGGAGGCCTCATTGTCTCTGTTTGCCGATGACATGGCCCTCTGGGAAGCAGTCAACTGCAAGTCAGAAAGAACAATCAAAACAAAAATGGGGCGGTACCAAGAAAAAGTCGACCAAATCGCTGACTACATGCAGACGAATGGCTTTGAGCTATCTACCGAAAAAACCGTGTTCATGGCTTTCACAGGAGTGCAGCTTGTCAAAAGGACATGTTCCATCACCATAAATGGGGTGCAGCTGGTGCCAGCAGATAAAACCAAGTTCTTGGGAGTGACATTCACAAGCTCTCTCAGTTGGGGCCCACACATAGACTCACTTGTGAGAAAAGCTCAACGCTCTCTAAACCTGATAAAGGTTCTGAGCAGAGAGTCGTGGGCAGCCGGAAAACCATTGATCCATCTTGTCCGTGCCCTTGTTCGGTCGCGCCTCAGCTATGGCCAAGAGGCTTTCTTTGCAGCTCCTGACAGTCAGTGGGTAAAGCTTGAAAGAGTAGAAAGAGCCGCTCTCAAAGTGGCGCTGGGGGTCCCCAGATCGGCAGTCTCCACCCTACTTTACCAGGAAGTGGGATGGCTGCCACTGAAAGAGGAATGCCACCTCAGATGTGCACAGCTAGCTGTCAGAAAACACTGTGTCCCAAACACGGCAGTGGAAGTATTTACCCCAGACATGGGAGATACCGACCACATGCAATACAAAGCTCTTGAGTCCAAGACTCATACATACCAAACAGTGCTCCCAATATACAACCATGTGAAGGGCATATGGGAACAGAGTGGCCTGTCCAAGGAAAAGCTGGTCACAGGTGGTACTCTTCCTTACCCTCCATGGCTGCTTGAAGCCCCAAATCTGATCATAGACTATGGAGACGGCCTCAAAAAGGCAGAAGACCCATTGCTGCTAGCCACAGTTGCAAAAGAAAAGATCGATCAACGATTTAAAAGCCACCTACAGGTCTTCACAGATGGTTCGATCCTGCAGTCAGGGGAGGCTGGGTGTGCCTTGTCGATTCCTGGACTTGATATAACACGAAAATACAAGCTAAACAAGGGGATCAGCATCTTCTCTGCAGAGTTATTTGCTATCTACATGGCCTGCACACTGATAAACGATCTGCCAACCCCACCCCTGGGGGTGGTCATCCTTACGGACTCAAAATCCTCGTTGCAAGCACTTGCACATGGCACCAAGAACAGAGGAGAGATGCAAACTGAAATTCATTTCTTAGCCCACCAAATTATGACAAAAGGAACAGACTTTTCCCTCATGTGGCTACCATCCCACACAGGAATCCGGGGAAATGAAATGGCGGACAGAGCAGCAAAAGCAGCGGCTATGTCAACCATGCCAGTGACAGACATTCGGCTCTCCTGCCAGGAAGCCAAACTGCTGCTAGCCAAGCTAAAAAGAGAGGAAAGAGAGCAGACACTGTCACAAACATGTGAAGAGAGAGGATGGATACACCTCCCCTACAATAGGAAAGGGCACCACCTCCCACTCCCCCCGAGACCCATGAGCCTGTTGCGTCGCTTGCCGCATCTACTGGGACAAGGTAGTCTGTCAGTGTGGCAAGACTGGACACCTCACACACGTGTTTGAAGGTTGTGACACTCTCAAGGAAGAGATGTCTAGTCTCATCCGCTACAGAAGGGAGAATGCTCTCAGTCTGGGAGACTTTCTCCGCCCACACCCATCACTCGGAGAGAAACCGATGATGGTCTTGGTCACCAATTTGTTCACCTCAACTGTTGCGAGCTGGTTCTAGTGTGCTTGCAGCAGACCCAGCACAGCACAGATCCACTTCTGGAATCTTAAGCTAAATGTGTCCCAAGACACACATTTTGTAGTCCTGGCATCCTGAAAGGTAGAGGCCCCAACCTACAGGTTTGCTACCATACCAAAAACGCCTCCAGACACGGGAACTTGGGAGCAGAGGCAACAGCTCCGCTTGAACCTCAGAAACCAAATGTGCCTCCAGACACACAGATCCCTTAGACGGCCGAGGCTGTGGCCTCTAAGGTTCTCTTGTACCAAACCGCCTCCTGACTCTGCATCAGATTGCTTGCGCTGGCATCTGCTTACATAGACCCACATTAAGTCACCACCGAGTGGTAGACACAGACGACATTTGGTAGCACTGACTGCCAGCTTCACGGTAATGCGTACCCATAGCGCGGCTCTGCATGGGTGGGAATGTTCTGAGCAAAACACTATGTGTTACTCCATACCCCCCGCCCTCCATGGAACTTCCTGACCACAACAAATTGGGGGGGGGGGGGGTTGCCCAGTCGGTAGAGGCGCTGGCTTTAAAACCGGTTGTTACTATCCGCGTGGGTTCAACCCCCAAGTTTGGCGCGGGATGTGTGTCCCAGAGTCAACTTTGTGCAGACTCTCCTCGGTGTCCGAACACCCCCGTGTGCACGCATGCGCACGATAAAGATCCCAGGGTCACAACGAAAGCCTCAGGCCTTGGAAACACGAATACATGCATGCAAAAATATGAAGCCCGGGTGTCCGTTCGGCCAACAGCCAAAAAAGTAACCATTTCAGCACTGACCCAAGACGTCCCAACCAGGTCCCTAGCCCACTTCAGGTCTCCTCTAGCAGCCGGCAGCCAGCTGTCTACATCCCCCCCCCCTCCCCCGCATTTTTAATTTTTATTTTCATACAAAGCCGGGTTTTCCCGTGTAACATGCCCCTAATGGCTTTGCCGTGAGGGCGTAAAACTTTCATTTCACATTGTGGTCAGTCCTTACCAGCGCGGCGCAGCGGGCATATGCCAACTATTTCTTAGTTTTTTCGGAGTTCTCCGGAGATCGAACTTGTTTCAGGACAACGGGAACTTCGATCCTTGTAAGCAGCTCACAAGAGACCAGGTGGTTATTCTGGGTACGGGCATGTCAATAACGCTCCAATGGAGCAAAACGATTCAGCGTAAAGAGCGCTCTGTTGAAATTAAGCTCCCGGCAATGTCACTCCATCCCTTGTGTCCAGTGTCTGCCGTGACCGCTGTGTTACCTTGGCTTTGTTGGGGCCGATGGACCCCAAGGCGCAGGTCTTCCCAATGAAAGGATCAGACTTTAATAACTTCTCCAGCCACAGCTTTCGGCGGGGTGGTGCCGCGTGGGCGTTGAGTTGTGGTGTGCCGGGGAAAATTGTCAAGGTGATGGGGGATTGGAAAAGCAACGCGTACTTAGGCTACTTAGACCAGCTGCCACAAAATATCATCTTACAGATCACATGTAGCCCAGGCAACTCCTCCACAACAATCCTAAACCTCCCACCTCTAACCTAGTATACTGTCTTTAGTTGGGCTGAATAACGAGTAGTACCTCTAATTTGGGACTTATCACTGCACAATGATATCTCTCATTGTCAGATGGTATTCTCTTGAATAAACTGCCCTCGTTATTTGCCCAAAATCAATACATGACTTGGCTATGTGTGATGTATGTGCGCACGAGAGTGATTGCGTGTGTGTCAGGTGTATGTGAGTGTGTGCGCGCGCAGGTGTGTGAGTATAACTGTAAGTAATAAGAGGGAGAGAAAGAGGAGTGTCATTTCTTTGGGATTATCGTGTGCTCTTGATTTGCGCCGGGGGGGGGGGGGGGGGGGCGATAAGTGAGTAGTTTAAGTGTGAGTTTAGATAGAGCGGACAGCGTCAGATAAACTTTATTTAAATGAGACAGATTAGCCGCGGGTGGAGGAGGAGGATGCTATAGATACTTGAGGTAGGCCTAAAGGGATCAGTGTTGGCAGGTAGGGAAGAGAGGGTAGTAAAGCAGGATATCAACACTTAGGCCCGTAATTAGAAAGAGAGGGGAGAGGAGGATTTGTGAACGTCAAGGAGAAGAGCCCAGCCGCAATGTCCATGTTGCCGGGGGGCTTGCACGTGTGATGCATCAGCGGGGGTCTATAAGAACGGGAGAGCAACACATTGTGGTCAGTCCTTACCAGCGCGGCGCAGCGGGCATATGCCAACTATTTCTTACCCCCCATCCACCCTCGGCATCCACCGTTGTATTTTGTTAGCAATCCGTTGCATGATGTTTTTAATTTTGAGGCAAATGCATGCCTGTTTGTGCCTTCACTTGATGTGAGGTTGTGCATGAAGCGACTCGAACCTTGTTATGTAATCATTATTCACGGTGTTAAATTTTTGAGTGAGGGCTCCTTGTGTTTGTTGTTAGTGTAACCAAATGTTTGTTGTTTTTTGTTGTGGACTTATCACTGCACAATGATATCTCTCATTGTCAGATGGTATTCTCTTGAATAAACTGCCCTCGTTATTTGCCCAAAATCAATACATGACTTGGCTATGTGTGATGTATGTGCGCACGAGAGTGATTGCGTGTGTGTCAGGTGTATGTGAGTGTGTGCGCGCGCAGGTGTGTGAGTATAACTGTAAGTAATAAGAGGGAGAGAAAGAGGAGTGTCATTTCTTGGGGATTATCGTGTGCTCTTGATTTGCGCCGGGGGGGGGGGGGGGGGGCGATAAGTGAGTAGTTTAACACCCTTGTGTGCACACGAGCAAGAACGAACCCCCTAAGCACAAAGTGCCTGGAAAACAAAAATGCACACAAACATGAACAAGCCTATAGTGGGTATAATGAGGCGCAATGGCAACTCATATTTTAGAGGATGAAAACAGCCAATAATTTAATGAGCTAAGCCTCATGAGACTAGGTTAATATATCGTTAAAGGTACAATGTCTACCTAGCTAGGACTAGATGTGTGTATACGATACAATAAGGTACCCTATGCTGTATTGTGTATTGTAATGCCCACCAGTAGTTATCAACTTCAGCTTTGTCCCCTCGTTTCTGTTTGCATGTATAACGTTGACATGTTTTAGGGTTTGATATCTGCCTATCTGGTCGTGTACTCTGCAAAACCTGCACATGGTGCCACAGTCCCGAATAGCAGTGACAGAATAATGCTTTGTATTCCAAAGATTCTCGAAAGGTGTAAGGCTCTCACAATGTTCTTTTGTCTTCTCAGACTGCAAGAAAGGATTTTGGGGTCCTGAGTTGTGCCATCAGACCTGTTCTACCCACTGTGCTGGTCCTGCCTGTCAGCGTGATGACGGCAACTGTGAAGGTGAGTCATCGCACTCAAACTTCACTTGCCTGGATATGGAGACGTTTGTGGATTTAGAACAGCTGCGTCGCCCAAAACAAATAACGGTTTTGGGTGTGACGAAAAAAAGAACAGGGCCGGAGTGCTATGTTAATTATAACCAGTTCTTCCACACCCATTTAAACAATATGACACTACTACCATGTTCTCGCATATTGAGCCAGATTTTTTTTGTTTTGGCAAATCGACGTTGCAGTTCCGGAGCAAATGATCAAAATTACTTGGCGAATTTGCGTTCAAACGTGTTTTTCCCATAATATAACAATGCGCAGCTGGAAAATATGGCCAAGAATTGATCTATGGTACTTCGAAGAAAGAAGAATAACAAAGATATACAACAATACATACATTATAGAACACTTCGCATTGTATTGTATCCTTGGCGGATGATGACTTTATTCAGTTATTCTGCAGAAAAACAGAAATGCTGGAGAAAAACCGTTCTTTTCTGCAGCATTTCTGCATAATGTCATCTTTCGCGAGAGCAACGTTTTTTTCTGCAGTAAAACAGTTTTACTGCAGTAAAATTGAAATCAAGAATGCTGCAGTAAAACGGAGATGTTGTTTTACTGGAGAAAAACTGTTTACACTTTTTCTTCAGCATTTTGGCATTATTCAGTTATTCTGCAGAAAAACAGAAATGCTGGAGAAAAACTGTCTTTTCTGCAGCATTTCTGCATAATGTCATCTTTCGCCGAAGCAACGGGTTTTTCTGGAGCAAAACATTTTACTGCAGTAAAATTGAAATCAAGAATGCTGCAGTAAAATGGTGCTGTTGTTTTACTGCAGAAAACCTGTTTACACTTTTTCTGCAGCATTTTGCACTGGCTCTTGGCAGATTATGACATTATTCAGTTATTCTGGAGAAAAACCGAAATGCTGGAGAAAAACTGTCTTTTCTGCAGCATTTCTGCATAATGTCATCTTTCGCCGAAGCAACGGGTTTTACTGCAGTAAAATTAAAATCAAGAATGCTGCAGTAAAACGGTGATGTTGTTTTACTGCAGAATAGTCTGTCACAGTTTTTCTGGAGAAAAACGAACGACCTTGTAAAGTAGCGTTTGTATTCGTCGCCCCCTGGGATAGTATAATAGTTTGTAACTATTGGTAATTCTGGATGAGTCCATCTCTCGACAGAGGGGGGCTCGCGTGCTCTGGATAACATTATAATGAGCCAGTACAAAATTCTGCAGAAAAAGTGTAAACAGGTTTTCTGCAGTAAAACAACAGCACCGTTTTACTGCAGCATTCTTGATTTCAATTTTACTGCAGTAAAATGTTTTGCTGTATGGCCCGTTTCAACATGCAGCCTCATACAGTTCATTTCTTCAGCAAACTGCAAACGCATCAATTCATCCTGTTGGGTTGGGTATTTTCTACCGAAATTTCTTCCACACGATAGATTCGCTGACTTGTCTCACGAAACCGTCATCAACATGAACAAAACGAGCGTAGAAGCAAAATATATACCTACAGGGACTGAGGCAAACAAGCGATTGTTTCAAAGCTGCAACGCCAACAGAGAAACAAGTCGCGTAAGGCGAAATTACTACATTTAGTCAAGCTGTGGAACTCACAGAATGAAACTGAACGCACTGCATTTTTTCACAATGACCGTAGTCCGCCGCTAGTGCAAAAGGCAGTGAAAGTGACGAGCCTGTTCAGCGCGGTAGCGGTTGCGCTGTGCTGCATAGCACGCTTTACTGTACCTCTCTTCGTTTTAACTTTCTGAGCGTGTTTTTAATCCAAACATATCATATGTATATGTTTTTGGAATCAGGAACCGACAAGAAATAAGATGAAATTGTTTTCAAAACGATTTCGGAAATTTTATTTTAATCATAATTTTTATATTTTTAATTTTCAGAGCTTGGTTTTAATCCGAATATAACATATTTATATGTTTTTGGAATCAGAACATGATGAAGAATAAAATAAAAGTGATTTTGGATCGTTTTATAAAAAAATAATTTTAATTACAATTTTCAGATTTTTAATGACCAAAGTCATTAATCAATTTTTAAGCCTCCATGCTGAAATGCAATACCGAAGTCCGGCCTTTGTCAAAGATTGCTTGGCCAAAATTTCAATCAATTTGATTGAAAATGAAGGTGTGACAGTGCCGCCTCAACTTTTACAAAAAGCCGGATATGACGTCATAAAAGAAATATATTGAAAAAAAGAAAAAAACATCTGGGGATTTCATACCCAGGAACTCTCATGTAAAATTTCATAATGATCGGTCCAGTAGTTTAGTCTGAATCGCTCTACACACACACACGCACAGACACACAGACACACAGACACACACACACACACACACAAACACACACACACACACACACACACATACACCATGACCCTCGTCTCGATTCCCCCTCTCTGTTAAAACATTTAGTCAAAACTTGACTAAATGTAAAAAGAAGTGTTCGATACTCACGCCGTGACCATAGACCCAATCGCGCTAATACGGAGGAGGCCAAGTTGTCGGACAGTCTTGAATACGCTCCCCAGTCTCAACAAGATACCACGCGATACCATGGATGGGCGGAGGTGATATTGTTTCTCCTAGAATGTTTATAACCTACAGAGATTGCTCTTTCAGAATGCCAACCTGGGTTTTACGGAGAAGGTTGCAGCAGAGCGTGTGGATACTGTCAGGTCAACACCACGTGTCATCATCAAGATGGACACTGTCTGGCGGGGTGCGTGTCAGGGTTTGCAGAACCACTCTGCTTGCAAGTGCAAGGTAAGCTGGTTTAGAAATACACTGTTAAGTATATCGTGGTATTTTCGTTTATCTTACTAACACAACAACATTATACACATTTGTGCAAGAAGTCAAAATAAAACAACAATAATAATGTGTTTGCAAGCAACTTGTATCATAGCATAATTATGCGTCCTTTGGAACAGTGAAACAGGAGAGCTGGGTTGTGCCTGTGATGGGTTCCCTCGCTGCTACATTGCTGATAACCATTGGGGTCGTTGCGATTATGTGGTGAGAACGCACACACACACACACACACACACACACACACACACACACACACACACACACAGACACACACGCACACACAAACACACACGCATACACACATATAATTATATACACACACACACACACAGACACACCAACACGATGCGATGTAAGGATTTCTCTCTCTCTCTCTCTCTCTCTCTCTCTCTCTCTCTCTCTCTCTCTCTCTCTCTCTCTCTCTCTCTCTCTCTCTCTCTCTCTCTCTCTCTCTCTCTCTCTCTCTACTACGAGGCATTTTTTTGTTCTCAGATGTAGATACGTTTTGCCAAAAAGAGTTAATAACTGCTCAAGACAGATCAATTTTTGCACGGGAAAAAAATCAATTTGTTTATAATTATTTCAGATTGATGATCAATTCAAAGCTACCTATTGTTGCTTTTTAACTTATCGCACAATATAATTATTTTATTCTGGTTTCAGTTGGTGTCGTCGATCAAGGGAAGACATTGAAGAGAATCACCAACGCGTGGCCCCTCCTGTGGGTGAGTTATTGTTGTTACTGTCTTTTGGAGACCAGCTTTCTTTGCAATTCGTGTTCCAATTACATAAAGTGTCACCATGCCTTGTGTTGACATGTCCTTTAACAAAGTAAATGCTTGATTGCTTCTGTATACCCCCTAGTGTCTCTATACCTGAAATCTGAAATCAAAACCCTGGTTGCGGATGTGTATCTAGGAATACTCATTTCAATTACACTGCTTGTTTATGCATGCAAATGCATGTTTGTTACATTGAAAGCCTTTTATAAACTTGTGTAGAACATTTATGTATGAGACAGAGTTTGTAAAACGCATAGGATAAATGGAGTTACAGGGTAACACGTTTTTTGAAAGGCTCAAACTGATGAGTCGTAATCATCAAACATTGTAAGTGGAAAGTACGTACTAAGAATGGCTACATATGATTAAGTTACTTGTTGATCAGTAAAGGTTTAGGACGTGTACAGTGACCAAGTAAGCTATTCCATATTTTCAGAACCTGAAAGCACTAAGGACCGAGACCGCCCTTCTTCAGCTTCCCCCATCTCAGACGCGGATACAACAGTCTACGAGATAATCGACAAGGATGACGCAGAAAAGATGCACGTGCAAGAGAACAACTACGAAAGCCCCCACCCATACTCCAACGACGACGCTGACAGAGCTCTCTACATGCAGCTGTCGCCTCCTGCTTCTGATGACGCCTCAAAGGTCAACATTGAACTTTCTTGAAACGAGCAATCCACAAATAGTGACTTCCACTGAAAATGGACAGCTGGATTTATAAGTAAGGCCTATGTACAAAGTATAAGGATTTTCAAATCATGCAACCATGTTCTTAAGTGTTTGATGGCCAGAGCACTTTTGTGAACAGAAACAAACAAATTACTATTGCATGATTTTAGAGTCTGGCATTTTCAAGTCATTAGAGGTAGTTATAAAGGTTGTGTGTTTTGGATGATTGTGAATTGTTGCCTTTGTCTCTTAGAGAATGTTGGTCCTTCATTATGAAAATCTGTCCCCACAAGATTTTGAGTTATTTTTGAATGATGCAAAAAGCCATAGTTTAAAATGTGCCGACAATATACGATGTGTGGTGGCGTGTTGGCAGACAAGCTTTTTTGTTCGTCTGAGTGGACTATGTCTTCTATTGTTTCGTCGTTATCGACCAAGGCTTAAGGCCGAACGCTTGTATGTCAGATAGAGGGATATTATGTTTTGCAATAATAGGGATTGCTGTGCAATTTATAGCAATATTTTTTTACCCGGCAATAAGTCATTAAAGCTGGCATACATGTGTGGGATTGATTTGATTGCATGGTTTACCCAGTTTGACGATCACGTTGTTATGCATTTGTATCACATGTAGAACTGTTGACAGAAATTGAAGTGAGTTGATATAGGCTGTATGAAGAAAGGTTTGAATACATATTGTACTGGTTTACCTTCACCGGATCACGCTTTGGACTACACAGTCCGAATGATGCTTTGTTTGTTTGTTTGTTTGTTTGCTTAACGCCCAGCCGACCACGATGGGCCATATCAGGGCGGTGCTGCTTTGACATATAACGTGCGCCACACACAAGACAGAAGTCGCAGCACAGGCTTCATGTCTCACCCAGTCACATTATTCTGACACGAGTCCGTGGGTCGTGTACGACCCATACTTTCTAAAGAATGATTTAACGTAAAAAGTATGGGTCGTACAAGACCCACGCAAGCAGAATAGGGATAAACACTTTAATACCGCCTCTTTGCAGAGTATGGGTCGTTAACGACTCACGCCATCCAAATAGGGAAACGCCTTATTTAATTTCATATGGGTCGTCCATGACCCACAACATCCGGACTGTGTAGTTCAAATGACGTCATTGTTTATTTGTTTGTTTACAAAGATAATGCTTTAAAACATGTTCAATAGGAAGGTTATATGGTGTTTGAAGTCTCAATCAAAAAACTCCTAATAGTTTCAGAGATACATTAAGTTATACTTGTGTGAGGCTCTGGGTAGTCCACGACCAAGTAAGCACGTTGTGACAAATGGATTTGTACATAAGTTAGTGTTAGATGGTTTAAACAAATGTGTACAGATTGGCTAGCCATACTTTTAGTTTCACGACTTGACCGCGTGGTAGGAATGTCACATGTTGAGATAGTTGGCTGACTCTTGTGACCTGTATTGTCATTGGCTGCTACGGGCCAATCAGAGATGACTAAAATATGATAACCTTGAAGCGGCCATGTTTGATAGCCGGTAGAACATCTGAAATCGCTCTCGGGAGAGGGTGTGTTTACTCTACGCTGTTGTAAGATGTTTCTCAAGGAGCAGTGAGTCAACTGTTTAGTGGCTACTGTGAATGAATCTGGTATGATTCAAATGCTGTGAGAATACAGCATTCCGGTGGGAGCAAGGACGCGCTCGACCGAAGGGTAGAGGGATGAGAAGAGGAGCGTCCCCTCCTTGCGGCCAGGACCAGTAGTGTCGGCGCAGGGTTGTAACGCAGCGCTGGAGAACTTGCATCTGGTGTGTACCCCATATCATGTGTGATATGGTGCAAGTGTCGGACCCGCTGATTTGTGAGTAAACGTAAAGTGTAACGCAGCGCTGGAGAACTTGCAGCTGGTGTGTACCCCGTATTATGTGTGAATATGGTGCAAGTGTCGGACCCGCTGGTTCGTGCGTAAACATACATGTGCGACCTGGAAGAGAGTGCGCACCCACAGAACTTTGTATGTGGAATAGGATTGTGAGAATCCAGAATAAACTTGTAACCACTGTATTGTGAGTTGGCAAGTGAAGATAACCAGCTAAGTGGTGTAGTAACGGATTGGATGAATCCAGAATAGATGTACGGCCACTGAAATGTGAGCCGACATGTGAATTATTCTAGTATGTGTGATTCTTGAACGGAGAATCAACAAGGACGACATCATCAAGGGAGAGACTTTCTTTTCATCTTACTCGAGATAATAATGTTATATTGAATGAAAGAGTCTTTGAGTGGATGAGATATTATATTGATATTATGTTGTGATTGTTGGTTAATGTGTGATCACTTGAATACAAGTATGAGGGCAAAGGGCAGGAATTGTGTTTAGTCTTTGTGCTTTGTTCGAGTGTTGTGTGTGTGTGTGAGAAAGGAGTTTGTGAACAGAAATAACACACGCATTTTTTCTGATAGGGTATTGACGACACACATACATACATTTACACACAAGTGCCAGCCGTAACACCCGTGTACGGTAAAGGTTTAAGGGAACGAAAAAAAGTTATTACAATTTTTTATCAATGATGTCAAAGTGTTCTTGATAGTGATGCTTTTTGTTTTCAAATTGTACAATGTTTCAAGGGAGTTTTGGATTTTCTTTGCCCCGACAGTGTTAGTAAAGTCCAAATGAGTTGAAGTTGTTTTCATTGGAAAAAAGGTCAAATTGGTCCGTTTCTTGGGTTGTTTGAATAAGGAGCAGTAAAAATACTTAAAGTAGGATTCTCGATCTCGTTTTATGTATTTATCTATTAAATTCATAATTGTTTGTTTCCTTTTGTTTTAGAAGTGCATGTTTGTTGAAGCATGCAATGTTGATTTGTGTAGTAATTGAAAGTGCAACTGTGTGTTTTCACTGTGCCTTACTGCATGATGGGTGCCAGGATTTACATTACCCCTTGAACCTCCAAAACCTTCAAGACAAGTTCCAGTCAAATACAGAACAGGAGAAACTATATGCTGTGTTACAGATAGTAGTGACTGTAATAAAACACAGGGCATCAGGAAATTGTTAAAAATAATAAGAAATGCACACAACTGATATACACGCCTATATAATGCATCCTTCATTTTGGATTATTTTTCAAAGATGGGAAATTGGGAGTTTCACAGAAGCAGTGACCTTAACATTTGATGAAGATTCATTTATCTGAGAAAAGCCGAGTTCTATTTTCAACTGCTGCATGTCCGTGGTGGGTCCTTGGTCCTCATGAAGTGAGTCAAACTCCTTGACATGTTGTCCAGCCACTTTAGAAAATGAGACCTTGTCTTCTAAAACTACACAGACCTCATGTTTTCCCCCAGGGTGGCAACACCTGTCAAAACTGTCAGGGAAACAAACTTACGAGATAATTTACACAAGCATTAGCAATCATGGATTCAACAAGGGAATCCTGTAGAGCAAAAAAGGGTAAAGAGCGGATAGTTATCTAATTATTTTCATGTCTTGTACAGAATTGTTCATAATTATATTTTGTTTTTAATCGTGTGTGTTTGTATGTGACCAAGTTTAGTTTGAAGGCACGTGGAAGTATGTATAGAGTTGACATGCAACTTAGTAGTCAACCGCACTGTGTGTGTACGTGTGAGTGTGTGTCTGTGTCTGTGTCTGTGTGTGAAACATTGTCCTGTAACATACATATCTTGATGTTTGAAGCAAGAGGTGCAAGGCCTAACCCACAATAGCTTGGGTTACGCTGACAAATAATAAATTCGCAATACTGTTTTGACAACCTGTATATAATACATCCAGTCTGAAACATACATTGTACCTTAGTTTTAACATTCTTCATTGCTTTTAACTAAATACATGGCTAATGGTAACGTGTGCTAAATGTGTGTCTGTGACAACATGTGTCTGGGCGTGTGCGCGTGCGTGCGTATGTTGGACAATTATGTTTGTCACGTTTCAATATATCACTTAAGGTGATTATGAACCGGTTAATTACTACTAATTAACTAACCACACCACGATCCACTCTCGCAGTCATACAATTAAATAGAGTCAACAAAAGTATAAGTTTCAGACGCCTGTTTATGTATAAACTCGCCACCTCCCTCGAGCCTTCACTCAAAATATGTTCCTTTTACGTTCTCAACACGTAAAAAACCCGTGATCACTGACAAAATGCCAGTAGTATATAGAAAATTATAGTAACACGCTGATCCCGTGTAAATACAGTCAAATGAGAATGTTCTGTTCAAAAAGCTCTAGTTCATGCAGGGTTCACACACCCCACGTTGTCACTACTCCAATGAAATCACAGATAAGAAAAGACAACGGTGGTCAACGGGGTGCGTAAGACACGGTGCACTTAGCTTTCTTTCTGTATGCTGGTTAGCCGGTATGCTGGTTAGCCGGGTTGCTGGTTAGCCGGTTCGCTGGTTAGCCGGTCCGCTGGTTAGCCGGTCTGCTGGTTAGCCGGTTATACGTTAGCGTAGCTTCCTCAGGTCCCAGCTCCAACGTCTGCAGCTAGCAGTGTCCCGCCAAAGGCAGCCGTGCAGCAGTTACAGGAACACGAAACGAAGGCTGCAAACAGAAAGCATCGGTGCACTAAACATGTCTGCTACCCCTCACCCACCACCTTAAAACGTGTCATCTTTAAATACCTCATCGAGCACGTGGGCCTGCACAAAACGGACTTTTTACAACAACAAAACAGTCATTTTCCGTCCTTCTCTCCCTATCTGCAAAAACCATATACAGATTAGTATTTTAGCGTCACAGAGAGTAAATTATGCGCTAACCTGGAAAGAACAACAGAGAGTATTTCATTCCACAACACAGACTCATCAACAGCGTTAAATAATGATTTATTACCTCAAAAGCCTATGATTATACTCTCATGGAAGCAAAATCCGCTTCCTCCCTGGAACAGCCTCTGTTCGTCAACAGTGACCAAAAACCTCCAGAACCCCTTGTCGAATCCTTATGCGAAAGCCATCGCCGACGAAGGAATGTTGACGACTTGTCATCAGCAAAATACGTGGCAGGGAGAAAGAAATAACTCGTGGAAGTCCCCCTAGAGTGCCGAATACAATATTCGGTGAAAAACCATCATACTCTAGAAACTGTGTATTAGATCCTTCCCCTTCTGCCGCTGGGTGTCAAGTGCGCCGCCCTTGTGTCTCTCTCAGACAACCTAGCCAATAACACGTGACTGACCTTGTCACAAAACCAGTCCAGCTATACACAATTCTGCCTCCCAAGCAGAAAAAAGACACGAGAAACTTAATCCCTGAAAATCCCGTGCGCGCTGTCAGCGAAAAACCGTCAGCCCTATGACAGCAAAAACCCCCACTGTGAAACTCGTGCGCTACGAAACATCCGTGCTCGTTGAGCACTGTCAGCAAACTCTGCTGTAGCCCAATATCACGTACAGGCGCTTTCTATCATAATCGACCAAGAACAGGCACTCCACTGAGTGACACTTTCTTGGTCTCTGTCACCCGATCGTGACACACCTCCCCTCTTCAAGACGAAACCTCGGTTTCGCTCACAGTCATGTTCTCCTCTACAGCCCGAGAGAGAAAGTCAGCTCCAACATTGTTGGCGCCCGGAATGACGCGTACCGTGAATTGGTACGGTTGGAGAATCAACGCCCAGCGCATAAGTCTGGCGTTTGCCAACCTTGCAACCTGAAGATATTGCAGAGGTTGATGGTCCGTCTCCAGACAGAAAGGTCGTCCGTACAGGTACGCTTCGAACTTCTGGATGCCCCAGACAATGGCGAGACACTCGCGTTCAACCGTTGCATACGCTGCCTCGGCCGAGGTCAGCTTACGGCTGGCGAAGCAAACAGGGTGCAAAAACCCCTCTGTCTCCTGAAGCAACACTGCCCCAAGTCCCTTCCCTGAAGCGTCTGTCCTCAGCACGAAGTCCTTGTTCAGGTCTGGTAGTCGGAGAATAGGCTGACTGGTGAGTCGCCTCTTCAGGGTGTTGAATGCGGAGCTGCATTCCTCAGTCCACACTACAACGGTCGGTTGTAGTTTCTTGGTAAGGTTGGTCAGTGGTAGTGCGATTTCGGCAAAGTGCGGGATGAAGCGTCTGTAGAAGCTGGCTAGGCCCAGGAAAGACCTGACTTCTTTCTTCGTGCGCGGTGGCTCCGCCTCCCGAATCTTCTGGATCTTGTCGTCCTCTGGAACGAGCAATCCCTCGCCGACAACATGACCCAGGAAAGACAATTCCCGAAATCCCAAGTAGCACTTGGACGGTTTAGCTCCCAGATTTCCGTCCTTCAACCTTCCGAACACGTCGCGCAGGGCGTCGAGATGTTCAGTCCATGTCTCTGTCGCGATCAGCACATCGTCGATGAAACTGCTGATGTCCTCGCGCTTCAATGGTTCCAAAAGTTTCCTCATCATGCGAGTGAAGACGGCACCTGCATTCTGTAGACCAAAAGGCATGACTGTCCACTGGAACTGGCCGAATGGAGTGGTAAATGCAGTCTTTGGGCGATCTTCCTCGGCAACTGGAATTTGCCAGTATCCCTTGGTGAGGTCTAATTTTGAAAAATACTTGGCCTTGGCCAAGTGACTGAAGAGGTAGTCCACATCAGGCATGGGTTCCGCGTCAAACGCCGTAATCTTGTTCAGCTTCCGGTAGTCGACACAGAACCTGACGCGTCCATCCTTCTTCTTCACAAGCACAATTGGTGAACTGTAGGGAGAGTTCGCTGGCTCGATGACGCCCAACTTCGTCATGTCGGCGATTTCCTTCCTGACCACCTCCTTCTGGGCATGAGGCATGGGATACTGCTTCGTCCTCACTGGCTGTTTCTCCAGCAAGTCGAAGGTAAACTCCTCTAGGTGCGTCTGAAGTGGTATGTCTGTAAGGACCCGTGCTGCATCCTTCAGGATCTCTTGCAGGTCCGCCTGCTGGTCGTCCCCAAGATCAGGTGAGATGTGCACGTCCGTGTGATCCTCACTAGCCTCCAACGGACAAACTGGTACACGTCCTCCTCCCTGTTCTTCCGTTGTCTCGTCCATCACGACAGCAACTGCTTCTGTCACTTTGTCCTTTTCCCCGTAGGCAGTCCTCTCTATGTAGGCGCGCAGCAGGTTGGCGTGGTACAGGCGTGCTTTCCCGTTCATGACGATCCTGTAGTCGTTCTGGCCCACTTTTGCTGTCACCTCAAAAGGTCCTTGCCACTGCAGTTGTAGCTTGTTGTGTTTGACAGGTAGAAGTAGCAACACCCGTTCTCCAATCTTGAAGCTGCGCGGCCGTGCCTTGCGGTCGAATCCTCGCGCATAACGCTGTGCTGCTCTTCCCAGGTTCTCTTGAGCCAGTTTGCAGGTCTCTTCAATCCTGTTCCTGAGTTCTACTATGTAGGTCGCTGTCGTCTGCACCTCCTCGTCAGCTTCTTCGTCCGTCCAAGCCTGACGCAGGATAGCCATGGGACCGCGTACCTGTCTGCCGTACAACAACTCAAATGGGGAAAAGCCCAAGCTCTCCTGAGGAACCTCGCGGTATGCAAAAAGCAATGCTGGGATGTACCTGTCCCACGTGCGTGGTTTCTCCTGAGCTAGTTTCCTCAGCATGGTCTTCAAGGTGCCATTGAACCTTTCCACCAGTCCGTTGCACTGAGCATGGTAAGGAGTGGTGAAGTGCTGCTCCAGTGATAGCAGTCGTGCTGCCTCCGCCATCACTCCTCCCGTGAACTGCGTGCCTCTGTCGGTGAGTACCTCTGATGGAATTCCCAGCCGGGACCACATAGTAACCAGAGCCTCAGCTACTCGCGTGGCTTCAATCGATTTCAGAGGGATCGCCTCTGGGTATCGAGTAGCGTAGTCCACCATGGTCAAAATGTATCTGTTTCCGTCCTCAGACGCAGGCAAGATGGGCCCGATGATGTCCACTGCCACCCGACGAAAGGGTTCGTCGATGAGCGGCATCTTCTCTAAGGGGACCTTCCTCACCCTTCCTTTGGCAACCACCTTCTGGCACTTATCGCAGGACGCGCAGAAACGTCGGACATCCGTGCAGATGCCTGGCCAGTAAAAGTGGCGCCAGACACGATCCGTGGTCTTCTTGGTGCCAAGATGACCTCCCAGAATCGAGTCGTGTGCCGTTGCCATGACACCCTCGCGAAACTCGCGAGGCACGACAACCTGTTTGAATGTACCTTCTTGGTTGCTGAACTCCCGGTAGAGCAACTTCTTGTCCCTGAGGAACTTTGACCTCCCATGCTTCCCGCTCAGCTTCACCTTCCCCGACTTCGCGTGCTCCCGAGGAGTCGCTAATGTCGGATCAGATGCCTGAGCCTTCGCGAGAAGCGCGGGGGTCACGTTCCCCAGGGCAGCTCGTGCAGCAGGTAGGGGTTTGAGAGGTTTGTCCTCTCGCTCCGCCTGTGCCCGCGTGAGCACTGAAATGACGTCGGGAGACCGATAAACGGGAACCTCCCTGGTGACGCCGTCCACAAACTGAACCCGGTTTCCAATGAGCAGGTCGCATGGAGGATCGTCCATGACGACGGCCACAATGGTCCCCGTGAACAACGGTGTTACGACCTTGATCACTGCCGTGTTCAAGTCGTAAGCGTGAGATGCCTCGGCCATTCTCACCCTGATGCTGTCTCCTGTGTAGGCCATAGCTGGAACTAGACTCGCCCGAACCACTATCATGTCTGCCCCTGTGTCCCGCAGACCTTCGCCCTTCACTCCGTTAACGTAGACGTTGCAGTGGGGCTGGAAATGTTTCCTGGAGCACGGAACGCAGAGTTGTGGAATTGTGCACGAGCTCGTGACGTCCCTTAGCTCCTCACTGCCAACAAAGTGTACGCCCTTCTGGTCAGCCTGTCTCCTGTGGCAGTCCTTCTTCACGTGGCCCCGCTTGTTGCAGTAATAACACTGGATGTCAGTTCTGGAACTTGATCCTTTGTGTCCCTGATCGTCCTTCCCGTCCTTGGGTCCTGAAGAACCTGAATTTCCCGATTTTCCCGGCCGTGAGCCTGAAGATTTGCCAGAGATCGCCTGGGCGTCCTCGTGTACTCTGATCCAGTCGGCTGCTTCCTGAGTAGTCTTAGGCTGGTGCTCCTGCACGAAGGTCACCACCTCAGGTCGCAGGCTGGACATCAGTTGTTCCATGACTATGAGGTCGGCAAGGTCGTCGACGGTCCAGTTCTTCTCGGCCATCTCCACCCAGCGCCGCAGGTAGAGATTAAGGCGTGCCACAAACTGATGGCTCAGCTCGCCGCTCAGTCTCTTGCTGTTACGCAGACGTCGTCTGTAGGCTTCCGCAGTCAGGTTGAAGCGCTGGAGTAACGCCTTCTTTAGTGCCTGATAGTCTCTCGCCTCGTCGTCATCCAAAGCGTTGTAGAGCTGCAATGCGCGTCCTTTTAAGCAGGTGCTAAGGCGGCTAGCCCACGTGGCCTCTTCCCACTTCTGGTCAGATGCAATGCGCTCAAACCGGCGTAAAAAGTCGTCGAGCTCGTCCTTGTCATCGTCGAACGTCGGCAGTCTCGTACGGTCGGCAACAAACGTCGGCGCGCTAGCCTGAGTAAGCGTACCCTTCTCTGCCTGTAGCCTAGCTAGTTCTAGCTGGTGTTCGCGATCCGCCTGTTCCTTCTCTTTCCGTTCTTGTCTGTCACGTTCGGCCTGTCGTTCTTGTCTGTCAAGCTCGTCTTTCTTATCCTGTCGGTCACGTTCTCTTTCTTGTCTGTCAAGTTCGTCCTTCTTTTCCTGTCTGTCTCGTTCTGCCTGTCGTTCCCTTTCTTGTCTGTCACGTTCGTCTTTCTCTTTCTTGTCCTGTCGGTCACGTTCGGCCTGTCGTTCTTGTCTGTCAAGCTCTTCTTTTCTTGTCTGTCGCTCTATGTCTTCCTTACGTTCTAACTCCTTGCGCTTTAGCAAACTACGCGCTCTAACGCGTGCGTCTCGCTCTGTCTGTTCCTCACTGCCAGGAGTCTCGAAAGTTAATCTCTTCGTAGGAGATCCCCCTGTAGCCATGGTTAGTTTAGCAAAGCTTTATCACAAAAGTAAGTCTAACGCAGCTATAGCTAGAACACGCGGTGATGAAAGCGATGGATACAAAAATCCAGTAACCAGAAAATGCAGAAGAAAAATCCAAACGGTGTGGAACAAATCGCGTAGCCTACTTTATGGCTGCTTTTTGCGGTGAAACAAAGTGTTTCCCACAGCCTTGGCCTACTTTATCGGCTGCTTTTTGCGGTGAAACAGAGTGTCTCCCACAGCCTTGGTTAGGACAGAAGTCCTCGGACCCTTCCCCCCCAAAAATTCCAACAAAGTCAAAATATGGAGAAAAATCCAAGTAAAACAAGACGGTAGAAATGTAACCTGTTACAGAATACGAAACAACAATGTAGAGAAAACTGAGTAAAACGAATAACGAATCCGCTAACCCCGCTCAGCTCTCTGCAACGGAAAACTCTGAACGTACAACAACAAAGATTCACAAACAAAGGGAAGGGAGGTAATCACAGTTAGCGCATACAATAACTCACAAATTACAATTTACATTTCCTGCAAGATGTGAATCGCTTAAGGTGTGGTATATGATCAAAACTATACAAAAAAGGGTAGCACCAAGCAGAAAATAAGTCGAGCACTGACGAGATTATCTGCTCTTAGTTATCCTTAATTGGTGGGTCTTTATCAGTTGGAAATTAACTGAGTAAATCCCGGCTTGGCCCCCATGTGTCACGTTTCAATATATCACTTAAGGTGATTATGAACCGGTTAATTACTACTAATTAACTAACCACACCACGATCCACTCTCGCAGTCATACAATTAAATAGAGTCAACAAAAGTATAAGTTTCAGACGCCTGTTTATGTATAAACTCGCCACCTCCCTCGAGCCTTCACTCAAAATATGTTCCTTTTACGTTCTCAACACGTAAAAAACCCGTGGTCACTGACAAAATGCCAGTAGTATATAGAAAATTATAGTAACACGCTGAACCCGTGTAAATACAGTCAAAATGAGAATGTTCTGTTCAAAAAGCTCTAGTTCATGCAGGGGTCACACACCCCACGTTGTCACTACTCCAATGAAATCACAGATAAGAAAAAGACAACGGTGGTCAACGGGGTGCGTAAGACACGGTGCACTTAGCTTTCTTTCTGTATGCTGGTTAGCCGGTATGCTGGTTAGCCGGGTTGCTGGTTAGCCGGGTTGCTGGTTAGCCGGTCTCCTGGTTAGCCGGTCTCCTGGTTAGCGTAGCTTCAACAGGTCCCGCCAAAGTCAGCCGTGCAGATGTTACAGGAACGTAACGAAACGAAACGAAACGAAGGCTGCAAACAGAAAGCATCGGTGCACTAAACATGTCAGCTACCCCTCACCCACCACCTTAAAACATGTCATCTTTAAATATCTCATCGAGCACGTGGGCCTGCACAAAACGGACTTTTTACAACAACAAAACAGCCATTTTCCGTCCTTCTCTCCCTATCTGCAAAAACCATATACAGATTAGTATTTTAGCGTCACAGAGAGTAAATTATGCGCTAACCTGGAAAGAACAACAGAGAGTATTTCATTCCACAAACACAGACTCATCAACAGCGTTAAATAATGATTTATTACCTCAAAAGCCTATGATTGTACTCTCATGGAAGCAAAAATCCGCTTCCTCCCTGGAACAGCCTCTGTTCGTCAACAGTGACCAAAAACGTCCAGAACCCCTTGTCGAATCCTTATGCGAAAGCCATCGCCGACGAAGGAAAGTTGACGACTTGTCCTCAGCAAAATACGTGGCAGAGAGAAGAAATAATTGGTGGAAGTTCCCTTAGAGTGCCGAATATAATACTCGGTGAAAAACCATCATACTCTAGAAACTGTGTATTAGATCCTTCCCCTTCTGCCGCTGGGTGTCAAGTGTGCCGTCCTTGTGCCTCTCTCAGACAACCTAGCCAATAACACGTGACTGACCTTGTCACAAAACCAGTCCAGCTATACACAATTCTGCCTCCCCAAGCAGAAAAAAGACACGAGAAACTCAATCCCTGAAAATCCCGTGTGCGCTGTCAGCGAAAAACCGTCAGCCCTATGACAGCAGAAACCTCCACTGTAAAACTCGTGCGCAGCAAACCCTCCGTGTTCATTGAGCACTGTCAGCAAACTCTGCTGTAGCCCAATATCACGTACAGGCGCTTTCTATCATAATCGACCAAGAACAGGCACTCCACTGAGTGACACTTTCTTGGTCTCTGTCACCCGATCGTGACATGATTGTTTGTTAGTTGTAGATATAGTGCGATGTCTGATGTAATGTTTGTGCGTGTGTTATAATGCAATATGTTATGATGTAATGTATGATGATGTATTCGGTGCATGATAGTGGAGGTATGCTTGTTAGTTGTAGATCTAGTACGATGTTTGAGGTTGTAATGTTTGTGCGGGTGTTATAATGCAATATGTAGCCGTATGAGGGTTCCAGTGTGTGAGTTGTACATGGCCGGGTGCTAGAGTGCTGCATGAATGAGTAAGTGCATGTGGAGCTGTATGACTGGGTGAATTGTGGGTTGCGTACGTCCGAGGGGCACATGTAGCCTGTGTGTATGAAGTAGTGGGTATGTTGCGTAAGGGTGTGCTGATATTGAACTTCAGTTGTGTTTTGTAAATGTCTATGTATCAGTGTATCATGTCTTGCCACACACATGCCAAATTTCCTTGTATTGATGAGGACAATAAAACTTCTTGTATCTTGTATCTTGTATCAACGCGTATCAATTACAACGTGTTGGTCATCATTACACATCCATGCTGATCCTGACTGACTGTTGTGTTTCCTATAAGGCAAAACAAAAATATATGTTGGTTTAAGGTAACCCGACCTTTTTCCTGCCGACCCTAACACTTTTTTTCATTTCTCAAAAAAAATCCAAAACAACCTCTGGCACATTTTGCGAACCATACCGAGACTAAAAAAAACAAAAAACTAAAAAAAGCCGACCCACCGACCCTATTTTTGGGGGGTCATGTTACCCTAAACCAACATATATTTTTGTTTGGCCTAAACATACCAGGGGCATCCATTGAGTGCTATGCTAAAAGCGCTGGTCCTTTGCGGAAGATACCCCGTCATCAACGGTATGCTTTTTCCGTTTATGCCTCTCCTTTCTATTTTATGTCTTCTTTTTCTTGTCCGTCAGTTTTTTTGTCGTTAAATAAATTCTGTAACAGCATTTATCGTGAATTCTGCATTTCTTCCTTTATTTCAGAGAAAACATGCTAAATTGTATCATCAGACTTCGACGCGTTTGAATTTTATTGATTATTTTCGCGCGCGAGAAATAGAGAGAGAGAGAGAGAGAGAGAGAGAGAGAGAGAGAGAGAGAGAGAGAGAGAGAGAGAGAGAGAGAGAGAGAGAGAGAGAGAGAGAGAGAGAGAGAGAGAGAGAGAGAGAGAGAGAGAGAGAGAGAGAGAGAGAGAGGGAGGAGAGATCTATTTCCTGCTTCATTGATTCATTGCCAATGATGCTGAAATTATTGACATTTTTTAGACTGAAGTTTTGTTTGTTTTTGTTTGTTTATTTGTTGATTGTCCATTTCCAGCAAACAGGAAAAATAAATTGACTATTTCACAATTTGTTTATTAATTTTGTTGTGGAAACTAACAAGCATGTACAACATGAAGCAGACAGCGGTGGG
>NW_027128400.1:0-3207 GCF_037325665.1 Littorina saxatilis
CCACAGAGGAGCTGTCCTCACCCGCCGCCATCGCCAGAACCGAGTGCAGTGGGGCAACCAGCACCTTCGCTGGACCGTCCGGAATCACTGGAGACACGTGTGGTTCAGCGACGAGTCCTACTTCCTGCTCCAGCGACATGATGGTCGGAGGAAGGTCTACCGGAGAGTAAACGAACGTTACGCGCCCAACTGTGTGGATGAGGCACCCGTTCATGGTGGTGGAGGCGTCATGGTGTGGGGGGCGATCAATACCGCTGGAAGGAGCACCCTGGTGCACGTCCAAGGGCGCATAACTGCCCAGCGATACGTGGAGGAAATTCTTCGCCCACACGCCCTTCCTCTTCTGGCTGACCAGGATGCCATATTCCAGCAGGACAACGCTCGCCCGCACACAGCACGACTCACCACCCAGTTCCTCACCGACCACCATGTCCAGGTGCTTCCCTGGCCATCCATGTCGCCAGACATGAACCCAGTAGAACACCTCTGGGATGAATTGGACAGACGTGTGCGCAGGCGAGAAGAAGCGCCGGCAAATCACCGCGATCTATTGCAGGCACTTCAGGAGGAGTGGGACACCATCCCACAGCAAGATATCCGGCATCTGATCCAGTCCATGCCCAGAAGGTGCCGGGCAGTTGTTGCTGCTCAAGGCAGTCACACCCCCTACTGACTTGACAGCCTCGGCACCCAATCGTATTGATTGACTGATTGATTTGAAGATGCAAATGAACTGTGTGTGCATTCAACTGTGTCCATACCAAATTTCAAACAAATAATCTAAATATTGGATTTTCTGTTAATTTTTTCGAAAAATAAAACAAATTTGGCAAGTAGCAACTATGCGTTTCTTTTTTTGAACAGTATATGTTACCGTAAACAGACCTATTTTTTGGGGGGGCCTTAGTTTCTTTCTTTCATTTATTTTTATGCTCTTTCTTCTTATTGACCTGCTTTTTGTGTTGTTTTGTTTTGCTTTTATGCTTTCCCCTTTATTCATGCACTGTTTGTTGTTGCTGCGGTTTATTGTTTTGGTTTGTTGGTTGTTGTTTTGTTTGTGTTTGTTTCTTATTTTTTTCATAAAAAATCTCTCGTTGTTCTTACATGACATAAAGACAAAACTAGCTAAAAAAAACTCACACAACTAAACAGTTACAACACTCACTGTTCTGAATTCGTTATTCTGATGTCGTCTTCCTTGTCTTTGTCATGTTGTTTTATCCCTGCTTCTAAACTTTGCTTTGTTTGTTTGTTTGTTTGTTTGATTGATTGTTTGTTTGTTTGTTCGTTTGTTTGTTTGTTTGCTTGCTTGTTTGTGTGTTTGTTTGTTTGTTTGCTTGCTTGTTTGTCTGCTTGCTATTGTGTTTGTTTGGTTGGTTGGTTGGTTGTTTGTTTGTGTGTTATTTTGTTTGTTTATTTGGTTGGTTGGTTGGTTGGTTGGTTGCTGGTTGTTTTTTTGTTTTTCTGTGTTTGTCGGTTGGTTGGTTGGTTGGTTGGTCGATTGGTTAGTTAGTTGGTTGGTTGGTTGGTTGGCTGGTTGATTGGTGGTTGGTTGGTTGATTGGTTGGTTAGTCGGTTGGACGGTTGGTTTGTTTGTTTGTTTGCTGGTTGGTTGGTTGGTTGGTTGGTTGGTTGGCTGGTTGGTTGGTTGGTTGGTTGGTTGGTTTGTTTGTTGGACGGTTGGTTTGTTGGTTTGTTGGTTCGTTGATTGGTTAGTTGGTTGGACGGTTGGTTGGTTTGCTAGTTGGCTGGTTGGTTGGTTTGTTGTTTGTTCGTTTGTGCGTGTGTGTGTGTTCTTTGTTTGTGTGTTTTTTTGTTTGATCGATTTATTGCTCTCTCTTTCTTCGGTTCTGTTCTGTTCTCATTTCTCTCTATCTTCTTTCCTTCTACCTGTTTCTTTCTGTCTTTCTTTCTGTCTTTCTTTCTGTCTTTCTTTCTGTCTTTCCTTTTAGTCTTTCTGTCTTTCTTTCTGTCTTTCCTTTTATTCTTTCTGTCTGTCTTTCCTTTTAGTCTTTCTTTCTGTCTTTCTTTCTGTCTGTCTTTCCTTTTAGTCTTTCTGTCTGTCTTTCCTTTTAGTCTTTCTGTCTGTCTTTCCTTTTAGTCTTTCTGTCTGTCTTTCCTTTTAGTCTTTCTGTCTGTCTTTCCTTTTAGTCTTTCTGTCTGTCTTTCCTTTTAGTCTTTCTGTCTGTCTTTCCTTTTAGTCTTTCTGTCTGTCTTTCCTTTTAGTCTTTCTGTCTGTCTTTCCTTTTAGTCTTTCTGTCTGTCTTTCCTTTTAGTCTTTCTGTCTGTCTTTCCTTTTAGTCTTTCTGTCTGTCTTTCCTTTTAGTCTTTCTTTCTGTCTGTCTTTCCTTTTAGTCTTTCTGTCTGTCTGTCTTTCCTTTTAGTCTTTCTGTCTGTCTTTCTGTCTTTCCTTTTAGTCTTTCTTTCTGTCTTTCTGTCTTTCTTTCTGTCTTTCTCTCTGTCTTTCCTTTTATTCTTTCTTTCTGTCTTTCTTTCTGTCTTTCCTTTTAGTCTTTCTTTCTGTCTTTCCTTTTAGTCTTTCTTTCTGTCTTTCTGTCTTTCTCTCTGTCTTTCCTTTTATTCTTTCTGTCTGTCTTTCCTTTTAGTCTTTCTGTCTGTCTTTCCTTTTAGTCTTTCTTTCTGTCTTTCTGTCTTTCTCTCTGTCTTTCCTTTTATTCTTTCTGTCTGTCTTTCCTTTTAGTCTTTCTGTCTGTCTGTCTTTCCTTTTAGTCTTTCTGTCTGTCTGTCTTTCCTTTTAGTCTTTCTTTCTGTCTGTCTTTCTGTCTTTCCTTTTAGTCTTTCTTTCTGTCTTTCTGTCTTTCTTTCTGTTTTTCTCTCTGTCTTTCCTTTTATTCTTTCTTTCTGTCTTTCTTTCTGTCTTTCCTTTTAGTCTTTCTTTCTGTCTTTCCTTTTAGTCTTTCTTTCTGTCTTTCTGTCTTTCTCTCTGTCTTTCCTTTTATTCTTTCTGTCTGTCTTTCCTTTTAGTCTTTCTGTCTTTCTTTCTGTCTTTCTTTCTGTCTTTCTTTCTGTCTTTCCTTTTAGTCTTTCTTTCTTACTATCTTTTTTTGTCTGTTTGTGTGTTCCTTTCTTTCGTTCTCTCATTACTTGTTTCAATATTCATCTTTATTCATTTATGTTATTTATTTGTAGTCGTTTTTTTCCCTTTCACGGGTTTAGTCGTCTTCCCAGTTTGTTTTGTTTTGTGTC
>NW_027128401.1:10000-17500 GCF_037325665.1 Littorina saxatilis
AGGGGCGAGTTAGGCGGTGGCGAATGGGGACGTCACCGTATGAATAAGCGTGGTCGGGACAGGTCAATCGAAGTAGTGTACCCCATAACCATCGACATTAATAGCAGTAGTGGTAATTACGCTTTGTTGCTACTACTACTGCTACTACTACTACTACTACTACAACTCCTACTAGTACTGCTACTACTGTTGCTGCTGCTGCTGCTGCTGCTGCTGCTACTACTACTACTACTACTACTACTACTACTACTACTACTACTACTACTACTACTACTACTACTACTACTACTACTACTACTACTACTACTACTACTACAACTACCATTACCACTGCTGCTGCTGCTACTGCTGCTGCTGCTACTACTACTACTACTACTACTACTACTACTACCACTACTACTACTACTACTACTACTACTACTACTACTACTACTACTACTACTACTACTACTACTACTACTACTACTACTACAGTAGATGGTTATAGGTTGACCTCTCCCAGCCTCGCTGAGCGCAATCACATTTTGCTATTGCCAGTTCTCTTATTAAACTTGACTTTAAATACTTTAAAGCTTATGTAGCGTTCTTGATATCGCAGTTGTCCTACTTTTGAAATATTTAGCAGACCTCCCATTGAATTGACTGTCAACAAAAAACTACTCGTCTCTCCAAAGAAGACAGCTAGCTCAGTAGTGTGATTTTTTCTTTATCGCAGAGTGTACTTTCGTCACCAAAAATACATTTTGTTGTTCCTAGTTCTGTAAAGACAATCTTACACTTAAAGGCTGCCATATTCGTAGCGTTCATTAATTAATTCATATTTTACATGTGCCAATAATGTTATAAAACTGTACCTAAGGGGATATAATAACGATTGGCTGTAGCTTTCGAACACAGAAAAATATTATTTCAGCATTGCAAAGTGGTGTTGATAGTGTCGAATGTAAACAGAACAGTCTCAAAGTGAAAGTGGATGTTTTCCGGAAATTGCGCAGGCGGAAATATACGATCTCTCACAGCACATATTCGCAAGAATAAGGCCACAGGCTTCAGCTGACAAGCTACAAGTGCATCTAATTTTCTAATAGGCCTATGTACTCACGTGTCCAGGAAAACGTTGGCGAGTTCAGTATCCCCTTTGTACTTGGTTCTCAATTTGAAGCGATGGGCCTCTGACGAAAACAATCTTTCTTTCAGCGCGACCCAGCGCTGGTGCTGCGTGGTGATTAAGCAAGGAGTCCACTTTCTCTTCTCAGCAGATTTAGTGGCCTTGACAGCTTTAGACGGGTTTACTTCTATCTTTTTTGCCATTGTACGCAACTGCACTTTGACTGTCTCCGACGCCATCTTTGGTTTAAGTGACGTCAACGGTCTAAAAATAGCCCAAGTCCTGGAGAACTGTTGCTAAACAATGCAATAAGGAATTAATTATTTCTCGTAATTGGTAAGGACTTCAAACCTAAAACTTTGCAGGAAGCTTAATTTATACATCCCCGCAACGATGGGAAAAGCCCTGGAAGTAATTAAACTAATTAAATAGGACTATATGTCAGCCTTTAAGTAAATTACTGAAACTGTTATGGCCATTTCCAAAACATTGCCGAAGAAAACAAGTCCTCGCAATATTCGTTCAAGGCAATGAGATACTATCAATAGTACATATTGCTATTGCCAGCTGTTCTGTAAAACTTAATACTTAAAACGAGAATGTCATTCTGCAAGCAAAAGTACAATTCGCTATTGTCAGCGCTTCCGTAAAACGTCTTGAAATACTTCAATCTAGAATGTAATTTCCCAAGCAAAAGTACAACTCGTTATTTTCGAGTGCGCCTCCGCTTGGTTGAAATACAATACAGCCATCAACAAAAAGAGAACTCATTCGATTAATTCGTAAAGTGCAATTTGCCTCTGACAGTTCCTTTGTCATTCTTTTCATATTTTTCTTTAACATTTTGGAAGCAATCGATTTCTGCAAATGTGATTTCCTCACTAAGTCCACAGGAAAGCATTGGCCTTAAATTTACCTTCTTTCCTTGGCACGGATATTGCGAGAACTTGTTTGTTTTCTTCGGCGATTTGGTGGACATGGCCCTAACAGTTTAAGTAATTTACTTAAGTGTAGATATAGTCTTTACCCCTACCCTTTCCCTACCCAGAACAAGTTTGGAAGACTTGCCGAAAAGACGTCAAGGTTTTCAGTGAATTGAACAAAGTTTTGACATTTTGCTGACTGTGGACGCCAAACGATAACACTGTTGTGCGCACAATCATGTAAACCATTATATACACATATCCGTCCTAGTTTTTACATGGGAGAAGAGCATCGTTCGCGTCCCGCCGTGACACATACCTGGTTGCTTTTTGCGCACAGTAAAAAATTGCTTAATTATTGTGGACGCCAGGGCGGGGATGTAGCTCAGTCGGTAGCGCGCTGGATTTGTATCCAGTTGGCCGCTGTCAGCGTGAGTTCGTCCCCTGGTTCGGCGAGAGATTTATTTCTCAGAGTCAACTTTGTGTGCAGACTCTCCTCGGTGTCCGAACACCCCCGTGTGTACACGCAAGCACAAGACCAAGTGCGCACGAAAAAGATCCTGTAATCCATGTCAGAGTTCGGTGGGTTATAGAAACACGAAAATACCCAGCATGCTTCCCCCGAAAACGGCGTATGGCTGCCTAAATGGCGGAGTAAAAAACGGTCATACACGTAAAATTCCACTCGTGCAAAAAACACGAGTGTACGTGGGAGTTTCAGCCCACGAACGAAGAAGAAGAAGATTGTGGACGCCAAACGATAATACTGTTATTCGAGCCATCATGTAAACCATCCTTTGTAAACACTTATCCGTCCAGGTTTTTACATGAGAGAAGAGCATCGTTTGCGTTCCGCCATGACACATCAACAGCCTTGCTGCTTTTTGCGCACAGTAAATAATTCGGTGTTGAATTTATTTTGCAGATTGTTGACGCCAAACGATAGTACTGTCATTCGAGCCATCATGTTAACCGTTCTATACACATATCCGTCCTGGTTTTTACATGAGAGAAGAGCATTGTTTGCGTTCCGCCATGACACATCAACAGCCTTGCTGCTTTTTGCGCACAGTAAATAATTCGGTGTTGAATTTATTTTGCAGATTGTTGACGCCAAACGATAGTACTGTCATTCGAGCCATCATGTTAACCGTTCTATACACATATCCGTCCTGGTTTTTACATGAGAGAAGAGCATCGTTCGCGTTCCGCCATGACACAAACTGACAAATCCACAGCTTGGCTGCCTTGTGCGCACGGTGGGATTTTGGTGTTGAATTTATTCTTGAGATTGACACGGGTGTTTTGTTTTGTTCAAACGATGTTTTATGGCACAAAAACTCTAATGTGATAGACCCTGATCCCAGTTACTAGGTACATATCGAAGCCAAATAGTGAACATTTATTTCCGACTATGAAGATCGGTTTTTTAGAGTAACGCACACGTACATGTACAACCAATAACGCACCCAGTACACTCTTCGGATGTGATTCGGGTTTTTTTTTTTTTAATCCTTTAAGGGATCGTCAATGAAAAATGGGTCTTCTGTCTCAGCGATGACTTGTCAACCGTGAGATCCTTGGTATCATGGTAGCTGCAGAGATATTTCTTAGTATCGGTGGTGTCAGATAGTGCATTAGGCATTGCCTCAGTCTGGTGGGGCTCATTCGTTAGCGCGTCCTGCCTGCAAATCAGTAATGTTCGTCGATTGCGATGCTGCTTCGATCGTCGAGTTCAGCGAGGGACATATTTCCTGCAGTCAATTTTAAGCACAAGGTTGTGTAGGCGAAATCGCGAGAGAGAGAGAGAGAGAGAGAGAGAGAGAGAGAGAGAGAGAGAGAGAGAGAGAGAGAGAGAGAGAGAGAGAGAGAGAGAGAGAGAGAGAGAGCGAGAGAGAGCGAGAGAGAGAGAGAGAGAGAGAGAGAGAGAGAGAGAGAGAGAGAGAGAGAGAGAGAGAGAGAGAGAGAGAGAGAGAGAGAGAGAGAGAGAGACCAACGGGGCCTGAACAAAATCGTGATCGGAATTAAAAACAAGTCGCGTAAGGCGAAAATACAATATTTAGTCAAGTAGCTGTCGAACTCACAGAATGAAACTGAACGCAATGCCATTTTTCAGCAAGACCGTATACTCGTAGCATCGTCAGTCCACCGCTCATGGCAAAGGCAGTGAAATTGACAAGAAGAGCGGGGTAGTAGTTGCGCTAAGAAGGATAGCACGCTTTTCTGTACCTCTCTTTGTTTTAACTTTCTGAGCGTGTTTTTAATCCAAACATATCATATCTATATGTTTTTGGAATCAGGAACCGACAAGGAATAAGATGAAAGTGTTTTTAAATTGATTTCGACAATTTAATTTTGATAATAATTTTTATATATTTAATTTTCAGAGCTTGTTTTTAATCCAAATATAACATATTTATATGTTTTTGGAATCAGAAAATGATGGAGAATAAGATGAACGTAAATGTGGATCGTTTTATAAATTTTTATTTTTTTTTACAATTTTCAGATTTTTAATGACCAAAGTCATTAATTAATTTTAAGCCACCAAGCTGAAATGCAATACCGAAGTCCGGGCTTTGTCGAAGATTACTTGACCAAAATTTCAACCAATTTGGTTGAAAAATGAGGGCGTGACAGTGCCGCCTCAACTTTCACGAAAAGCCGGATATGACGTCATCAAAGACATTTATAAAAAAAAAAGAAAAAACGTTCGGGGATTTCATACCCAGGAACTCTCATGTCAAATTTCATAAAGATCGGTCCAGTAGTTTAGTCTGAATCGCTCTACACACACACACAGACACACACACACACGCACGCACATACACCACGACCCTCGTCTCGATTCCCCCCTCTACGTTAAAACATTTAATCAAAACTTGACTAAATGTAAAAAGATTGGATTTGTAAGCGGCCCCTGCTTTGTGCGGTCGACGATGCAAGAGAAGGTCATAAGACTTGCAAGCCAGAGAGGACCCACACTTTCCGAGGCCGTGGGCAAGCAAAAACAAAAAATAGTTAAGAGACAGACTAGAGTAGATTTGTTCTGCTTGCCCGTTCGTCTGCAAGTCACCAAAGACGATACTCTCGCTTCAGGGCTGATCATGAACGCTTGAGAAATGATCTGTGCTTTTGTGTTCTTGATCAAGAATCAAGGATGACACGTCCGAGAACGCGAAGGGTCCTTTAACGCTTGAACTACATGAGCCTGAGATTGATTCTTTTCATCTGTTTCATAGACTATACATGAAGCACGCTTCTTCCTCGTAAAAACGAGACACAATTGAACGCTTCCTTAATTTTGGAAGCGTCATCCCAAATTTCTGAAATACATACAATTAACCTTCTATTATTTGCCGAAGCTACGAAAGCCTAATAAGTAATTATGTTGAGTTGTTGGTAAGTGTTTTGGTTTTTTTATCTCAAGATAAATTGGTCTTGTGAGATAAGGACTGTATGTACTATTATTTCGCAATTGGATATTTTGTAGGGATATTGAATTACATTTAAGTATATTTCAAAACAGAATCCCCAAGGCAGCCAGGGGATGTGGTGAGGATGGGAGAAAGTTGCCACTTCACTAGACGTGTTTTAGCAAGTTATTGCTCGGGCGAAACAGCAACGATAAAAATAATTAGTTACCTTCGAGTGTGTTTTCTTAATGACAAAAAGCTTTTAACTTGACGCAATCTCAGCCCCAAACGAGAACACTGTTCATGCACCAAACATTATTGTTGTTATGACGCGCGAATTTAAGGCTATTCGGCCAAAAAAGATGTCGTTTCCGAGTTCTTTCCCATTCCAAATGGCCTCTATTGTGCAAAGTGTCACCTGCTTGATCCTCAACGTATCCGTTGGACATTATTTTCGTCTCTCAGTTATTTCCGCAAAGTCAACGAACTGTGGTATCGAAGCCGTTTTCGCTGACAAAAGGTCAATTTTTCGATCAAAAATGACCGGCCCGTGTTCCATGTATGGAGTAGCGAACCCCGAGAAGCCATGGAATTCAATTTGGTCCTTCGCTCTTCCGTAACGCGCTTTTTGATTGGCTTTTCCCAGGGCGCATGCCGGTCAGATTGTTTCTCTTGGCTTCCGTTTCCGGGAAGGTGCGTCCGCGTGTGGTTGCGGATTGAGGGTATTGGGGAGAGGGGGAAAAAGCGGGGCCAGACTTTAAATCAATATGTCGGGAGTAGAAATGTTTACCCAGTATCGAGATAAGGACTACAATCCGTTGACACTGATTGGAGCAGATTTGAAAAATGGATCTGCGATTAGTGGCGATGAGAATTGATGGGGATGAAATTGAGGGAGAAAAAAGGCTGGTAGTTCTTGCTGACAATTTGATTAATCATGTCGTTGTTTAAGTTTAATCAGACGAAGTGGTGGAGGAGATTTTACGGATTGAAGCCTAGTGCTTGGATCAAACTTGAACTTGTTGACCCAAGTGTATTGGGGTTTGGGTCTTGTAACTGTTGCGTTCACTGATGAAAGGCACCACACAGTCCAAACCCAAAATGAATTTCTTTTAGAAGGGCAAGTTAAAGGCGAGTTGAGATGAACTTGAAGTGGGCAATCAGAAAAATAAACCAACGAAAGAAGGTACGTGACACGAACAAGGAATGCAATGTGGGAAAAAAATGATAACGTACACTAAACAGTCAATCGAGTTGAAGATTACATGTATGTCAAACGTATCAAAAAAGGACCCGTCTTCTGGCGATTACCAAACGATTGGAGAGTTACTAAGAATTTAGATTGTATCTAACGTAACATCGATGAGGTGGACAGCTAATAAAATCCATCGCTGCAATGCAATCTGTTCTCAAGAACTCATGTGGCCAACAGTTGGCGTTGTTGCTACATGTAGTCTGTACAGTCTAAGCATCTGTTAGTTATTTTGATGATTATGTTTCTGCTTGAAAGCGAATTTGGTTCATAGTTATCTTAAATGTCCAATTCCAGCGTTTTTAAGAAACAAAGACGAAGAAATACCCCCGTGCCAGTTTTTCTGTGCTCATCTTAAGACTAATAACTGGCCAGCCAATCAACCAATTACACAACCAACAAACCAACCAACACCCACGCTGTTCAACCACGATCAACAACCACCCATCCAACCAGCAAACTAACAAATCAACGAACACACTGACCAACAGATAACCACATAAGACCAACTAAACACCCACGTAAGACAGAGTATTTTGGGACCCTAGTCCTACTAATTTTCCGTCTCCAACTTTCGTGTTTTGTTATGGTGCTTTGTGTTGTTGCTGCTGCTGTTTTATCCGTTTTTGTTAAACAGGACTTAAATCAGATCTGACAAGCCCAGACGCTCAATGTTTGCAGATCCGAAATGGCAACGGACTGTATAAATTTAGACATTCAAACTTCACGGAACAGCTTTTGGCGGCCTTAGTAAAACGTCGCCTGTATGCGGGCCATTAGAAGCAAGTGCGTGATCAGAAT
>NW_027128402.1:7500-9564 GCF_037325665.1 Littorina saxatilis
AGAGGTTCGGGGGGGGGGGGGGGGGTAGGGGGGATGTCTGCGCAGGGTAGAGGTAGCTATCCCATCATAACCGCGATCAAATTCAACAAAATAATCATAATCTGGGAAGGATTTAACAAGCAATATCACAATGCTTTTAAGTAATGCATAACATAATAAGCCAGCCTCTTAATATAATCTGCAGCTCGGAACACCACCCCCTTGTTGATAACATACGCTTTAAAACATCGATATCTCGACCGCCACTAGACTTGAAACTCCGGAGACAATCCGTGCCTATTACCGCCTCTCCGCTCGACACTCAATCTTGCAAAATCAACACTTTGGCAGACCCGAGAGCCCCGCGTATCTCTCGCCTAATCTGGTTGGATAGCCGCATCTGTCAATTGTCCAATGCTCAAAGTCGAGAGATAAATCTTCGCGGGCTGTGGAGATTACTGCACTATCTCAGTCACGTGACCTTCAAGTGGATCAATTTTCAGTGGTTTTGGGAAGAGTTTTGCTGGAGTTAGGGTAGTAAACTGTAGCTGATTAATACAATGATCCGTTACATTCCAGGTCAGTTTACAGAATTCTGCCACGTTTGACAAAAATGATCAGGTTCCATGTAAAGTTTTGTATGAGAGAAGGTGACGGAGGGTACGCAGCAGATGTGCAAACAGTGAAAAAACCACTTTGAAGACCTCAGCCAATTTAAGACTTCCTCCTTTCAAAGACTTTGCTTTTTCAGATTTAGTTGTTTATTACCTCTGTAAATTTACCTCCAATTTAAGACTCCCTCATTTTTAAGACCTGATTTTCTCAGATGTTAAGAGGTCTCAAAAGGAGGGTTCCACTGTACTAATATAAGCAGACTCGACCTGAAACATCGGTAGATTTTCGATAACATTCTCTCGTTTTTGTAAATTTAAACATCTATATATATATACGACTTGTGTCTGTGTGTCTGTGTGTCTGTTCGGGATGCACGGCCAAAGTTCTCGATGGATCTGCTTCAAATTTGGTGGGCATATTCAGCTAGACCCCGGACACAACCTGGTCGATGAGAATTTTCAACACGTGCTCTCAGCGCGCAGCGCTGAACCGATTTTGGTTTTTCTGTTCATTTCACCATTCCCAGTAACTCTTCCTTATCTTCTCCAGTGTTTTGCGTTTATCTCCCTTCCTTCGTGTGGCGTCAATCCATATTCCCGTTACTACGTTACTATTTTTAGAGGGTCACTGCACGTTACTATTTTTAGAAGGTCTCCAGTGTTTTGCGCGTTTATCTCCTTTCCTTCGTGCGCCGGCAAAGCCGGCGTACACCCGGCAAAGCCGGGTCCCAGGCGCAGCCTGATATTCGGCTTTACTTCTTCCCGGCGAAGCCGGTACCCGGCGAAGCGGGTAATCATCTAGTACATGTATATACATTCAGAAGTAGATTCCTTCTACCGTATAGAGCAGCGGGCTCGGCGTGAGGTATGTAGACCAACCGTCCACGGAGATGAACTAATGAATGAATAAATCAGCTATAACCTTGTTTTAGGATTGATTGCTCGCGCATTATGAATATGGGCGTCAATCGAATAATTCGATATTTCTCTGATAGGATTATTGTGGTAATTTTGCTGCTGTATCACCCAGCTGTATGTTGGCAGGAACAACAACACACACTGCTTGCTGCCACGCGAGCCGAGAAAATGTTCCCTCTTTATCTTCACTGCGCTGGCTGCAAAACCCCTCCGCGCTGAGATGTTTTCAGACACATTTAGACACAGGGTGAAAACGTGACGAGGCATTTCAAACACCTTGGACAATCAAAATATGTCAAACTAGATGATTACCCGCTTCGCCGGGTAGAAGTAGAGCCGGGTGAGTGGCGCACCGTACGCGATTGACGCCACACGAAGGAAGAGAGATAAACGCGCAAAACACTGGAGAAGATAAGGAAGAGTTACTGGGAATGGATGTACAGAAAAACCATAAAAACCAAAATCGGTTCAGCGCTGCGCGCTGAGAGCACGTGTTGAAAATTTTCATCAACCAGAGTTGTGTCCGGGGTCTACCTGAATATGCCCACCAAAT
>NW_027128403.1:0-2000 GCF_037325665.1 Littorina saxatilis
TAGCTCAGATGGTAGAGCTCTGGACTTGTGATCGGAAGGTCGCAGGTTCGAATTCGGGCCGGGACAGACACGGGTCAACTTTATGTGCAGACCCAGAGACGGAAGCCATGTCCCACCCCCGTGTCATCACAATGGCACGTAAAAGACCTTGGTCATTCTGCCATAAGTGCAGGTGGCTGAATACACCTAAACACGCAGACACCTGGGTAGCGTTGCTGCTAGCTAAATTTCCACTGGGAGGAAGCGACCCGAATTTCCCAGCGATGGGACAATAAAGTAATGAAAATGAAATCTCTCTCTCTCAGTGTCTCTCTCTCTCTCTATCTCTCTCTCTCAGTGTCTCTCTCTCAGTCTCTCTCTCTGTTTATACCTCCCTCTCTCTGTCTCTCCCCTCCGGTTCTCTTTATCTCTCCCTATCAGTCCCTCTTTATCTCTTTCTCTCTCGCTTACTTTCCTCCCTCCCTCCTTCTCCCTCCGCCTCTCTCCCCTTCTCTTTCTCTCTCTCTCTCTTTTCCCCCCTCTTTCACACACACCCCCCCCCTCTCTCTGTATCTTTCTCTCTATGATTCTCTCTGTGTCATGGTTTGTTTTTTCGTTTCATTGTTTTCTGGTTGTAAGAAAACGAATTGTGTTATCATTCCAGGTCAAAACTATAGATATAAGAAAGTAACGAATCAATCGATCAATCAGTCAACCATTCATCAATCGGCAACCCGTTCAATCTAGCAAGTTAATCAGTTAATCAGCTAAAACAATTTTGAAATCTCCGTAGAAACGTGATACTTTTTAGGAGGGGGAGCGGGAGGTGGGGTAGAATCAAAGACTGACACAGAGAAACAGCCAGACAAGATAACAGTGAAGATTACTGTATAAGCAAAGAACTTATAACAAGAGGCGAAGCCATCAAGGCTCACGTAAGAAATCGACAAACAGTAACACAAACTCAATCACTCCGTCACACACACACACACACACACACACACACACACACACACACACACACACACACACACACACACACACACACAGAAAGAGCATAGGTGAAACTGTGCAAGAAAGCGAGACACTAGATCTAGATCTGTCTGTCTGCATGTAGCCTACTTACAAGGACACGACTGCCAACTAGTCTCGGCGCGCTCAAAATAATAATGACCGAGACTTTCAGTACTTCCTTCGCGTGACCCTCTTACGTCATAATGTGACGTCAATGTAATGTGACGTCTTCAAATGTTAGAGTTTCTACCACAGACATACACACGCACATACGCACGCACGCACGCACGCACAGACAGACAAAGTTACGATCGCATAGGCTACACTTACGTGAGCCAAAAATACATATTTTCATCCAAAACATTTTGTCCAAACGACCCCCCTTTAAACAAATCTGTCGTGCCGAACTCTAAAAGCCAATACCTTTCTGATGTTCAATACAATACACACACACGCTCGCTCGCTCTCTCTCTCTCTCTCTCTCTCTCTCTCTCTCTCTCTCTCTCTCTCTCTCTGTTCTCCTGGACATAAAAACACAACACGTACGCTGAACGGCAGGAGAAGAAAAGACAGACAGACACAGAAAAAGTAGAGTGCTTGGTTCAAGCAGGGGGAACAGAACTGAATCAATGAAACAAGGCAGGAATTCAAGATGGCCGCCGAAGCCTTGAGCGAGCAGACGACAATACAAAAGCAAATTCACACTGACTTCCAGCGCGAGTACCACCTCCTTTTCAGTGTCGTCTGCCAAGGGGTTGAAAAAGGAGGAAGTAACACTGAACAAGGAGAGGGGTGTGGGGGGTTGGAGGGGGGGGGGGGGGGGAGAGAGAAAGGAGGAACAGATAGGCCGCGGAGGAGAGCGGGATGAGGGAAACTGACCCCACGAGGGACAGAGCCGAAAGGGAAGATCCGATGCCGACTGGGGAAAATGGTTAGGCTGGATGGGGGGGGTGGGGGGGGTGGGAGGGGATTAAGACTGAGAGAGAGAGAGAGAGAGAGAGAGAGAG
>NW_027128404.1:0-16442 GCF_037325665.1 Littorina saxatilis
TTTGCTTGGCAATAATGTAATAAAATCATAAATCACAAAAGACTTTCTTTCTTTCTTTATTTGGTGTTTAACGTCGTTTTTAACCACGAAGGTTATATCGCGACGGGAAAAGGGGGGAGAGGGGATAGAGCCACTTGTCAATTGTTTCTTGTTCACAAAAGCACTAATCAAAAATTTGCTCCAGGGGCTTGCAACGTAGTACAATATATTACCTTACTGGGAGAATGCAAGTTTCTGGTACAAAGGACTTAACATTTCTTACATACTGCTTGACTAAAATCTTTACAACAAGAAGAGCAAACGCTCGATCGAGTCACTTTCGCAGTTCTGAATATTATATGAGGCATCAGATGGACAGGAAGAAATTGCTATTCACAACACAATACAGATGTAAATAATTTGATGTAAAGAATAATCCTATAAAGTTTGAATCAAATCCGATGAATAGTTTCAGAGATATGATATTTCAATTTTTTTCCTTCAAGACATACCTGTGACCTTGAAAAAGGTCAAAGGTCACCAAAGCAGACGTCAAAGTGTAGAGGTCACTGGGAGTCACGTTCACATAAAATTTGAGCCCGGTCACTTTTATAGTTTCCGAGAAAAGCCCAACGTTAAGTTGTGTGTTGCCGAACAGAAAAGGCTAGTTATCTCCCTTGTTTTTCTGATAACGTTCGTAAAAGGCTACAGATGTAAATACTTTGATGTAAAGAATAATCCTACAAAGTTTCAATCACATCCGATGAACTTTGTCAAAGATATAAAATGTCTAATTTTTCCTTTGACGCTGACCTGTGACCTTGAAAAAGGTCAAAGGTCAACGAAACCATCGTTAAAGTGTAGAGGTCATTGAAGGTCACGACTAAACAAAATATGAGCCGGATCGCTTTGATAGTTTCCGAGAAAAGTCCAACGTTAAGGTGGTGTCTACGGACGGCCGGCCGGACGGCCGGCCGGACGGCCGGCCGGACAGACTAACACTGACCGATTACATAGAGTCACTTTTTCTCAAGTGACTCAAAAATTGACTATATTCTATACAAGAAACACTTAACAAGGGTAAAAGGAGAAACAGAATCCGTTAGTCGCCTCTTACGACATGCTGGGGAGCATCGGGTAAATTCTTCCCCCTAGCCCGCGGGGGGTATCACAAAAGACAACTATTCCTGAAAGTAGGAAGAAATACAGCTTAAACTAAAAATAGGCACCGGGGAGAGAGAGAGAGAGAGAGAGAGAGAGAGAGAGAGAGAGAGAGAGAGAGAGAGAGAGAGAGAGAGAGAGAGAGAGAGAGAGAGAGAGAGAGAGAGAGAGAGAGAGAGAGAGCATTTCTGTACCTGAACTTCTGCACCAGACCACAGAGTTTGTTTGTTTGCTTAACGCCCAGCCGACCACGAAGGGCCATATCAGGGCGGTGCTGCTGACATTTAACGTGCGCCACACATAAGACAGAAGTCGCAGCACAGGTATGACCCGGCCGGGGTTCGAACCCACGACCTCCCGATCACGGGGCGGACGCCTTACCACTAGGCCAACCGTGCCGGTAGACCACAGAGTTCCAAAGTAGAGAAGGAACTTCCATAAAGACCCCAGTTTTCAAGATTGGTTTGAATAACTTTCGTCCGTTTACCTCCACTTGCAAACGTCCTTCTTTAAAGACCTGATTTTGTCAAATTGTTGGGAGGTCGTCAAGGGGGATTCCCCTGTGCGGTACTGTCAAGCTCTGCTGTCTCAGCTTAAACTTCACACACACACACACACACACACACACAAAAACCCACCTCGAAACCCAAATCCCAACTGACCCTTTCAAAGGCTCCCCCACCTCCCCTCCTGTCCTCCTACCCCTCCCCCTTTCCCCATCAGTCCCTCAGTTAAAGATACAATCCGTCTCATAGCAGCGACCATGTAAACCACACCAGATCTGCCTTTGCTTTGGATAAGAGCAGCCTTTAATCATCCTTTTTTATTTTTAGGATGCTTGTTATTCTCTCAGGTGCCAGGAGATTGGTTCCGGATAACTCTCGCTTACTCCATTACACATACATATGGGGAGATTTATATAGCGTTGACGTTTTCTAAGCGCTTTACATATTAATTTCTGCCGTGTGAGATGGAATTTTGTACACAATATATCACGCATTCACATCGGCGAATATTTACTTTTCACGGCCTATTATTCCAAGTCACACGGGTATTTGGTGGACATTTTTTTTTTATCTATGCCTATACAGTTTTGCCAGGAAAGACCCTTTAGTCAATCGTGGGATCTTTAACGTGCACATCCCAATGTAGTGTACACGAAGGGACCTCGGTTTGTCGTCTTATCCGAAAGACTAGCACTTGAACCCCTAGGAAAGGGGGAAGAAAATTGCTTACGCCCCGACCCAGGGTCGAACTCGCAACCTCTCGCTTCCGAGGCAAGTGCACTTAGGCTACCATTCGGCCACCCAGTCCCGAATATACATGTCGTATACATTTAGAGCGCTTTGGTTATCATATACACTGATACTTAGCTAACCCTAACTAACCCTAACTAACCCTAACACTGACACCGGCAACAGCCTGGTTGCTCTCTGTTTGTTTGTTTGTTTGTTTGTTTGTTTGCTTAACGCCCATATCAGGGCGGTGCTGCTTTGACATTTAACGTGCGCCACACACAAGACAGAAGTCGCAGCACAGGCTTCATGTCTCACCCAGTCACATTATTCTGACACCGGACCAACCAGTCCTAGCACTAACCCCATAATGCCAGACGCCAGGCGGAGCAGCCACTAGATTGCCAATTTTAAAGTCTTAGGTATGACCGACCCGGCCGGGGTTCGAACCCACGACCTCCCGATCACGGGGCGGACGCCTTACCACTAGGCCAACCCACGACCTCCCGATCACGGGGCGGACGCCTTACCACTAGGCCAACCCACGACCTCCCGATCACGGGGCGGACGCCTTACCACTAGGCCAACCCAGGACCTCCCGATCACGCGGCGGACGCCTTACCACTAGGCCAACCCACGACCTCCCGATCACGGGGCGGACGCCTTACCACTAGGCCAACCGTGCCGGTGTTGCTCTCTGTGCAGAGTGGGAATTTGTTGTTGGGTAGATTTCGTAACACTCACCAGTGTCAAACTGCAAAATGAAATATAAAACAAGTCGCGTAAGGCGAAAGTACTACATTTAGTCAAGCTGTGGAACTCACAGAATGAAACTGAACGCACTGCATTTTTTCACAATGACCGTAGTCCCCTGCTTGTGCAAAACGGAGTGAAACTGACGAGCCTGTTCAGCGCGGTAGTGGTTTCGCTGTGCTGCATAGCACGCTTTTCTGTACCTCTCTTCGTTTTAACTTTCTGAGCGTGTTTTTAATCCAAACATATCATATCTATATGTTTTTGGAATCAGGAACCGACAAGGAATAAGATGAAATTGTTTTTAAATCGATTTCGGAAATTTAATTTTGATCATAATTTTTATATTTTAATTTTCACAGCTTGCTTTTAATCCAAATATAACATATTTATATGTTTTTTTAATCAGACATGAAGACATTTTGATGTAGAATAAGATGAACGTAAATTTGGATCGTTTTATATAAAAAAATTATTACAATTTTCAGATTTTTAATGACCAAAGTCATAAATTAATTTTTAAGCCACCAAGCTTAAATGCAATACCAAAGTCCGGCCTTGGTCGAAGATTGCTTTACAAAAATTTCAATCAATTTGATTAAAAGATGAGGGTGTAACAGTGCCGCCTCAACTTTTACAAAAAGCCGGATATGACGTCATCAAAAGTATTTATCAAAAAAATGAAAAAAACATCCGGGGATATCATTCCCAGGAACTCTCATGTCAAATTTCATAAAGATCGGTCCAGTAGTTTGGTCTGAATCGCTCTACACACACACACGCACAGACAGACAGACAGACACACACACACATACACCACGACCCTCGTCTCGATTCCCCCTCTATGTTAAAACATTTAGTCAAAAAACTATCTTCAACAGAAGCCTCCAGCCTATTGACTTAAGGTATGTATCCAAGTGAAAGGGTGCTCTTTTACCATGTAAAACCTTTTACAGATGTTTGTTTGTTTGTTTGCTTAACGTCCAGCCGACCACGAAGGGCCATATCAGGGCGGTGCTGCTTTGACATTTAACGTGCGCCACACACAAGACAGAAGTCGCAGCACAGGCTTCATGTCTCACCCAGTCACATTATTATGACACCGGACCAACCAGTCCTAGCACTAACCCCATAATGCCAGACGCCAGGCGGAGCAGCCACTAGATTGCCAATTTTAAAGTCTTAGGTATGACCCGGCCGGGGTTCGAACCCACGACCTCCCGATCACGGGGCGGACGCCTTACCACTAGGCCAACCGTGCCGGTCCTTTTACACATAATTATGTGGTGGTGGTGAGCGTGAGAGTTTACACGGGAAAGAACTCATCTGAAGAATGTAGAGTAAACGATTCGGCTCACCAGCTCAGAATAGACGAATTCCAGAAACAACTCTGTCGGGTTTGTATTGGTTGTGAAAGAGTGAGTACCCTTGCTTTTGCTCGGACAAATATTGACATGTGATTCCTGTACACGTGTTTGAGACCCACCTTTTCGCCAGTGACTGGCCTGTAATATCACGTGGGAAAGTTTCCCCGCTTGACATTATTTCCCACGTGACATAGTAGGTCAGTTGGCAGAGCTTTTACACTGGCAAGAGTAAATGATTCGACTAACCTTCTCAGATCTGGCAAGGCTTTTAGATATGGGATGAGGTCACCCCCTCCACTTTCTAGAACACGCACCAAAAGGCAAACGGCCTGGTATTTCTTGCAGGTCTAACCCGGACAGTGAACCCGGAGTCGTTTTCGCTTCGGAATGGACCCCAGTATCTTTAAAACTTTCTCCAGCACAGACAGGGTTGTGCCGATGATTCTTTGTCACAGCTTTAGAGGCGTTCAAATAACAAACGACGCTGGCAGGGAATACATTTAGCGGGCAGCAGGGGCACCTCAAAACCCATGGGGGTCCAGCGCTTAGACAGGGGGTGTCGGCGTTCTCCGGCATCTCTTTTATCAATTATCCAAGACTCGGCTCTCTCAGGACAAGGAGCACTCTGATTAATTCGCTCCCCGGGCCGGCGAAACTTGCCCTTACCTCATCCCCTCTTCCCCACTACCTACCCCCCCCCCCCCCCCTCCTGTGTTCAGGGTACGAGGACACGGGGGTCGTGCGGTCGCTGTAACTTGCTATTGTCCAGTGGTGCGTTTCTGTGAGCTATGGAAAGGTTGTGGCCGTAAGTAAGCCGTGCTGTTGCAAACTTCCCCCTAACCTCGTACTACTACCCCAACTACCCTTGGCGTATGAGGATACAGAGGGGTTATGATGTGCCTGAAACTAGCTATTGTCCAGTGGTGCGTTTTTGTGAGCTTTGGAAAGGTTGTGGCCGTAAGTAAGCCGTGCTGTTGCAAACTTGCTATTAACCTTGTACTACTACCCCAACTACCATTGGCGTATGAGGATACAGAGGGGTTATGATGTGCCTGAAACTAGCTATTGTCCAGTGGTGCGTTTTTGTGAGCTTTGGAAAAGTTGTGGTCGTAAGTTTGTCGTGCTGTTGCAAACTTGCTCCTAACCTCGTTCTTCTACCTTAACTACCGCACCCTTGGCGTATGAGGATACATACGGGTTATGATATGCCTAGGCTGTCCGGAAGTGCGTTTCTGTGCGCTAAGAAAAGGCTGGGGCCGTAAGTAAGCCGTGCTGTTGCAAACTTGCTCCTAACCTCGTACTACTACCCCAACTACCCTTGGCGCATAAGGATACAGAGGGGTCATGATGTGCCTGTAGCTGGCTATTGTCTAGTGGTGAGTTTCTGTGAGCTTTGGAAAGGTTGTGGCCGTATAAGTAAGCCGTGCTGTTGCAAACTTCCCCCTAACCTCGTACTACTACCCCAACTACCGCACCCTTGGCGTATGGGCATACATACGGGTTATGATGTGCCTGTAACTGGCTATTGTCTAGTGGTGCGTTTCTGTGCACCACCCCCCCCCCCCCTAAAAAAAGTGATAATAATTCAAAAGTTGTGCCTGCTTTTTTCAGTAAGAGGATCAGCCATAGCTGACGCATTCGACACGCTGAGATGTGCAAGTATTTGGCCCAATGGTTCAAAATTGCACCCTGAATCACGAGTGCGTTTTCTCCCAGCGTGCACGTCAATCGAAATTCTACCGTGTGGAGTCTATTATTGCTGTTCTGTTTGGCGGTCACGCGATGTAAAAAGAACGGCCAGACGGGAGCTGTCAGTTTGGTATTACCATGTCGACCAGCGTTTCCTCAAGCAAGAGGAGCATCTGAAAGGATATATTCGGACTCTGCCACTGGCAGAGTAGCGCGGAATAGCGGTTCTCGCTTTTTGCTACACCTTGCCTTTTCTTTTCTTTCTTTATTTGGTGTTTAACGTCGTTTTCAACCACGAAGGTTATATCGCGACGGGGAAAGGGGGGGGGAGGGGGGATGGGATAGAGCCACTTGTTAATTGTTTCTTGTTCACAAAAGCACTAATCAAAAAATTGCTCCAGGGGCTTGCAACGTAGTACAATATATGACCTTACTGGGAGAATGCAAGTTTCCAGTACAAAGGACTTAACATTTCTTACATACTGCTTGACTAAAATCTTTACAAACATTGACTATATTCTATACAAGAAACACTCAACAAGGGTAAAAGAAGAAACAGAATCCGTTAGTCGCCTCTTACGACATGCTGGGGAGCATCGGGTAAATTCTTCCCCCTAACCCGCGGGGGGTCGCTAGCTGTATGAAACACACCTCTAGATATAAGGCTGCTGTCCAAGATGGATCATAATCTATCTCACTTTTGTCAAAACGTGCCTTGTTTCGCTTGTTACATAAAAACGAGTTTCTACATAACTAGTTGCTGTCCATGGATCATGTGGTATGTCTCATTTCGTCAAACAATGCTTTGCTTCGCTAGCTGTAAGAAATTAACGCACCTCTAGATATATGGCTGCTGTCCGAATTGAATCAGAACCTATCTCCTTTTTGTCAAAAACTGCCTTGTTTCGCTTGTTGTTATACAATTATAAAACGAGTTTCTAAATAACTAGTTGCTGTCCATGGATCATGTGGTATGTCTCATTTCGTCAAACAATGCTTTGCTTCGCTAGCTGTAAGAAATTAACGCACCTCTAAATATCGGCTACTGTCCCTGATGGATGCTTATCTCCTTATTGACAGACAGTGCCTGGTTTTGCTGACAGTATGCATGAAACGCGCCTCTAGAAACTGGCTGTTGTTCACGATGGATCATTTTGCCAAGAAGTGCTTTTGTTTCGCAAGCTGTATGAAACGCATTTCCAGCTAATATGGCTGCCGTCCAAGATGGATCAAAATGCGTAGGTCAGTCAGGGACATACCGGAGGCAATCATGCCCTTTGGGATAGGCGTACGCCACCCGGCACGTTCATCGTGCGGCCAGACCGATGGTGGGTCGTGCGGATAATCGTTTTTAGTAACTTTGATGGAAAACTCATCGTTTTTATTTCGCAGTAGAATACCAGGGCTGGGGTGGGGTGGGCCGGGTGTGTGTGTGGGGGGGGGGGGGGGGGGGGGGGGGTGGTGGTGGTGGTGGATACTGCAAGATTGATTGAAAGCGATGATGGTTGCCAAGGGCTTTCAAAAGTTTTACTTGTCAAGGATCTGGATAAAACTTCTCCTGGAACTTTCTTACATTGAGATGAGAAAAAAGCTGAGAGAAACTCAGTGTCTTAACCAGATCTCATCCCTGTGATCAAACTTCTGCCATTCAAAAAGATGATATCCATGAGTTCTTTCCTTTTATTATTGTGGGGGGGGGGGGGGGGGCGGCAGAAATGGTTTCTTTTTTCTTATCGTTTGATCCTAATCCGGTTCATGCTGAAAAATCTTTACATTCAGCCAAAAAAGCGCCCTCATCATTCGATTAGCCGACTTCACTATTTAGCTATCTCTTTTTGTTTTGTTTTGAAAGCTAGAAACACAAACATGAGTTTTTAAAACAGCACAAATTCACAAATCGACGTTATTTAGCAAAAACTCAAAGAACATAAAAGGGAACGTCTTTGACATCTCTCTAGCTCGTTTTGAATAGGCTCAGTTTGGAGAAATGTCACGAACCGCATTTCACTTGCTCATTTCTCTTAACCGCCCTCCCCTCTCCTCAACAAACACTCAGAAGCTCTTTAAAGATTTAAACAACATCTTTTCTTTGGCCGTCCCCTCAGATTCAGATAACCCAAACACTGACGTGATTGTTAAGAGAAGACATTCACAAATCAGCATTATTCTGCCAAGATTCAATGAAGCGTCTTTGTGTTTTTCTCTCACTCCTTTCAGAAACTGCTCAATTCAGCAGTTTCTGCATTTTTAACCCCCTCAACCCATCTCCCCTCCCCCACCCCCCACCTACGCAGAAACTGACACAAACAAAATAACCACACACACACAAACACACACACACACACACACACACACACACACACACACACACACACACACACACAGACGTTTCATAATATGATTGAGTTATCCCCCCTCAAAAAAAAATCCAAAAAAATCAGACCGCATCGTTGAAAAGAAGCCACTCACTGCATGCGCACTGCCTTTTGTCACGCGTTTCAAAAAGCGCTCAATTCGGTGAAATGCCTGCCTGATTCAACTTGCCTCTCTCGCTCTCTCTCTACTCTCGATTACTGTCAGATGAGAGGGGAAGTTATTCATCGCATTGAAAGAAGTGAGACACAAGAGGAGAGCTGGTTTGCGAAGGGAAGCCAGGAAAGAAACTCATCGATAACAAGTCAAAACACCTGCCACCGGTCCTCCTTGTGTAGACTCCTCAGCTGTTCGGATGATATTACATGTATTGGAAATCTACAATTGAGAGGGTAAGGGGGTGGGGATGGGGGAAGGGGATAGAAGGAAGAAGTGGGCAAGAGTGCGGAAAATAAACGCTGTGTGTACGTGTGTTGTGCATGGGTGGGTACTAACAATATGTTATTTTGTGTTTACTATCGTTGTTTTTACAACCTAATATTTCTTTTGTCAAATGATGGCGTCTTAAACACAGGTCCTTTAGAATTTCCACGGACAAATTCCAAGATGGTGGCGTCAATGTCGTAATTATCATCCTGACTTGCAGCTTGAACCAAAAACTCAACTTAAAAAAAAATATGTCCGCATGCAGTAAAAAAAAATTCCACACACTATATATTTCAAAATCAGCAAAATTAGTGTCAAAATTAGTGTCATGTTGGATTTATTTCCCATTTACAAAGAACACACGGGTGTCACCAAATATATCCAGCGCTACAAATCGAAACGTGTGACATTTATGCCGGAAGAGGTAATTGGCGCTTCTATGCAAATATCACACGTAGTCAGGTTTGTGTAGTGCGGGGTGATAACGGAAGAGGAATGTTTGTCTGGAATGAGCTCAGTCAATGTGTCGATCAGTCGCCTTGCCTGAAGCAAGATAAAAGTCATCGTTATTTCTCTTTCTGTGCCCCCCCCCCCCCCCTCCCCCCCCCCCCCCCCCTTCTCTCCCTCTCTGTATGTCTGTCTCTCTTCGCGAGTCTCTCTCTCTCTCTCTCTCTCTCTCTCTCTCTCTCTCTCTCTCTCTCTCTCTCTCTCTCTCTCTCTCTCTCTCTCTCTCTCCCTCTCTCTCTGTAAGTGAGACATGGATGTGTTCATGACTGAATGCGTAAGCACAATGCAAGGAATGGCCAGAGAGGTATGTGGGAGGTGTGTTTATAACCTGCCCTGTTATATAATTATATAGTGCTATATGTCTTATGTAAAAAACAATGTCCTGTTTGTATTATTGTTATGTACCACGCCTGAATTTCTCTATGAGATAATAAAGTATTCTTATTCTTATTCTTATTCTCTCTGGGCGAGGGCTGGTTGAAAAGAAGCTCGTTTATATTGCTTATGTCACAACCCTCGTAAAATGAAATTTGATTTGATTTGATTTGATTCGTCTCTCTCTCTCTCTCTCGCTCTCTCTCTCTCTCTCTCTCTCTGTCTCTCTCTCTCTAGTCCCTCTCTGGGCGAGGGCTGGTTGAAAAGAAGCTCGTTTATATTGCTTATGCCACAACCCTCGTAAAATAAAATTTGATTTGATTTGATTTCTCTGTCTCTGTCTCTCCTCTCTCTCTCCTCTCTCTCTCTCCTCTCTCTCTCTCTCTCTCTCTCTCCTCTTTCTCTCTCCTCTCTCTCTCTCTCTCTCTCTCTCTGTCTCTCTCTCTCTCTCTCTCTCTCTCTCTCATATACCTGCCCTTTCTTTCCCTCTTCCCATGTAGTCTCTCTTTCCCAGTCTCTCTCACTCTTTATTTGGTGATACACACACACACACACACACACACACATACACGTACACAACAATTACACAAGCACACAGACACGCACCATTCCCCCATTCACCCCCATCCAGCCAGACAGACAGACACCCTTCCGCCTCTCTTTCACATTTGAACAGCCTTTTCTTCGAGAAGCATCGATTTAAAAGTAAGCCTTTTAGATTCTCGCGCACTATAGCCATACATCTTTCATCGCATCCTCCAGTTGGAAATTCCAGCCCTTCGGCATTTTCATTTTCAGTCCATTACGTGCTCACACAATTACCCGTTCGCAGCAAGCATTTCAAAAGGCTTCAGATCTCTCTATAGGTAAATATTTTTTTTATGTGCGATCTAGACGTTCTGAAAGAGCAAGACCCAGACACGCTCTAAAAAAAAAGTGTAAAACAAGAAGAGCAAACGCTCGATCGAGTCACTTTCGCAGTTCTGAATATTATATGAGGCATCAGATGGACAGGAAGAAATTGCTATTCACAACACAATGAGTCACGTTCACATAAAATTTGAGCCCGGTCACTTTTATAGTTTCCGAGAAAAGCCCAACGTTAAGTTGTGTGTTGCCGAACAGAAAAGGCTAGTTATCTCCCTTGTTTTTCTGATAACGTTCGTAAAAGGCTACAGATGTAAATACTTTGATGTAAAGAATAATCCTACAAAGTTTCAATCACATCCGATGAACTTTGTCAAAGATATAAAATGTCTAATTTTTCCTTTGACGCTGACCTTGAAAAAGGTCAAAGGTCAACGAAACCATCGTTAAAGTGTAGAGGTCATTGGAGGTCACGACTAAACAAAATATGAGCCCGATCGCTTTGATAGTTTCCGAGAAAAGTCCAACGTTAAGGTGGTGTCTACGGACGGCCGGCCGGACAGACTAACACTGACCGATTACATAGAGTCACTTTTTCTCAAGTGACTCAAAAAAAGGGGGGGGGGGGGGAGAGAGAGAGAGAAGCACACGCGAACTTGCGTGCAATCCCAAGCAGATGTGTACACAGATAGGGAGACAAGTCATCATGCACGAGCGCTCATGGGCGTACACGCACCGCGACGAAAAACTCAGTCAGACAGACAGACAGAGAGACAGACAGAAAAACAAACTGATTCTCTCTCTTTCACTATCTCTCTTCACCTCTTCTTTATTTGTTCTGAATTTGTTCATGCTGATTGTATTTTACCATTTCGCACTTATTTTCTTTCTTTGTTCTCACTTTTTTCCCCGTGCATGTTAGATGTATTGTTTACAGAAGGTTGGAAAGACTAGGCATTGATTGCTCCTTAAACATTTTATCCTCAGAAAATAAATATTAGTCAAATACTCACTCTCTCCCCTAATTTATTTTTTTTAATGTTTTTCATGCACACGCCCCTGTTGGGTTTACCCTGAACTGTGCTAGTTTCTAAAGTCTCAATATCCTTTAAACATACCGGCAGCTAGGATCTACAAACTAAGAGAGATGCAAAATGATGTGATGCGAACGCCGCTTTTGACACTTAACTTTTTTCTTTTTTTTTAAAAGCCTTCATCTTCTTTAAAAAAAAAAAAAAAAAAAAAAAAAAAGCAGCTGTGATTTACAAATTCAGAGAGGTTGAAAATAACGTGATGCATTCGCCGCTGTTTGTGTCACCGTAAACTTTACTGTTTTTTTTAAGGTCTTAAAATACCAGCATGTTTAAATTTACAAACTGCAACGAATTTCAAATTAATGTGATGCTACGAATGTCTGAAGTGACAGCAAAAGTGTAAACGTATTGCGACTGTGCCCACATGCGGTCGATCTTAATTTCTACACCACTGAGGCAGCTATGATCTTCCGTAGCAAGCGCTCATTGCCTTTAAAGTTAAAAGATAGCAAACCCGATCATGATCAAAAAACAGAAAGCTGACATCGTACATCTTGTTTGTTTGTTTTATAGATAATTTATCCCGGAGGTGAAATAGTAAACAACAGAAAGACTTGAGACCACACAACAAGCTATGTTTATATTAAGTGTTGTTATGTATTTACTCGTACTGTACATCTGAACAAGAATTGCCGCGTAAACAGGTGCTGTCAAAATAAAAATATTGCTAATACCTTGATAAAAAAAATATCAGAATAAAGGATTTAACTAATATAACTTAAATCGTTGTTTTGAGGATGCTGGGTGTGTAATATTCTTCCCTTTGGATTTTTTTTTATTGTCTGCTCTTAAAGGTCCTTGTCTACATTTTTATACCGAAATCGCCATTTGACCATTAAAATGCAGAGTCTATTATCTATACATATCAACAATACACCCCCTTTCGATCAAGAAAGACGAAGCCAGTGTAGCCGTTTGAAAATTCATTGTAGTATTCCAGCGTAGTACTCATAGTAGGATATCCTTATTTGGAAAATGCCAAGCGGAAAACTCCTCTCAAATCCCGTGCATTTCGTGCGTTTAAAAAAAAGCATGGACAGCGCTCCAGTGTCAAATGCGTGGCTATAAGCATAGTGACATGAATTTGATTGGTCAGTATTTTTAGGCAAAGCACATGTTCTCAGCAAACAGAAAACAAAATATTGGAAGCGTGAGTCACGCTACCCAAAAATAAAATCTTTTTTTACATAATTTTTTTTTTCTATAACTTTTTTCCCCATGGTTCATTCATCATCTGACATAACTTTTTAGCGAAATCGCGAATTTGCGATTCCTAAACGCCCCACTGAACGACTGACGTCACAGCCGCTGAATTTGCGATTCCTAAACGCCCCACTGAACGACTGACGTCACAGCCGCTTCGGCCTTTTTCGGAAGAACACCGCGTGCCACTTCGATCGCGTTGCACTTGCAGTCATTCGGCGATGCCACCTTGATTATCAGTTAATAAAGTTATTATTCAGGCAATATGAAAGAAATTCGTTTTTTTGTTGTTACACTTACACATAGTTTTATGAAGATCAATTTCAGACTCGGCAAAAGAATGGTTGTATCATGAGTGACTGTCACGAGCGAGAGGTGCGGTTCGGTCAGTCACTGTCGAACTGTTCGGTGCGAAGCACGGTTTTGTTTCTGGTAATTATATTGATTTCTTCAAGTTGTACTAATGTTTACCCTTTGCGCTGCGGTTTAATATATGTGTGCTTGTTATTGGCTAATACGGTGAGCCCACGCCGTTTAGTTTGCAGACCGTGCACATGTGAGCTTTGTGTAATCGCGTTTTCATCATAACATACCACCGTCCTAAACCGCTTTGGGGGAAATGGTTTAAAAAAAATATTAATAAAAAATAAAAATTAAACGGAATGCATCCGGGTTGAAATGATTGAAGGGTGGAGTTAAGGACACAAAATAGATGACAAAAATAAAGCAAACAAGAAAAAAAACTGTAACCAGGAAGGGAGTCGAACCCGAGTCAGCTGACCTTCAAGCTGGAGCACAAACCACTAGGCTACGACAGCAACTGACAGACAGGGCTACAAAAGTGAAGGCATTTCAGGGTTACTCCGTCGTATGTGGCGTTTCTCGCGCATGAAGGTTCTGTTACCAACTCTACGGCTAAGAAAGGTTGCATTTGAAGTTAAATGTCCACTAAAATATCAAAGGGAACACCATTTCTGAACAACACAACGGTTTGCGCTCGCCTCTCGCAGTCGTTCAGGTGAAACCAAATCGGCTTGCCTGATACAGCAGATATTTGAACACTTCCACGTCACACTGAAACACTGAGCTACAGTTTAGTAACGTGATATGTTTTCAATTGTTCGTTCACTTATATTGCTTTCAGATTTAACACACCAAGATGAATGAAACAGTGGCACGGTTTTCGTTGCGAAAATGTGCAATGGCAGTGCTACGCGATCGAAGTGTGTATTATGTACACGCGGTGTTCCTCCGGAAAAGACCGAAGCGCCTGTGACGTCAGTCGTTCAGTGGGGCGTTTAGGAATCGCAAATTCGCGGCCGGGTCATAAGACTTTAAAATTGGCAATCTAGTGGCTGCTCCGCCTGGTGTCTGGCATTATGGGGTTAGTGCTAGGACTGGTTGGTCCGGTGTCAGAATAATGTGACAAGGTGAGACATAAAGCCTGTGCTGCGACTTCTGTCTTGTGTGTGGCGCACGTTATATGTCAAAGCAGCACGGCCGCCCTGATATGGCCCTTCGTGGTCGGCTGGGCGTTAAGCAAACAAACAAAAAGTTCTGCTACCCCTCTCCGCTAGATATGTCCCCTGGGTTTGACCTGGAACAAGTCCTCTCCTCCACTTGGACACAAACCAATAAATCAACAGTCTGACTGTTTTCTGTGCACAGCAGGATTTATTTTAATGCATTACATTTCTTAAAAGCCAACAGTGAGCTGCGCCTTTTAAACAGAAATTCACAGCGTACTTATAATCGATCAGGTATTTTCACAGCAGTGACTCCGACTGACAAACCGTGTAAGGTTACCGGAGTGCCAACAATCAATGATTTAAAGCCGTCCCTTTCCACTTATTCCAGCCCATCACGCCAGGAATCAAAACCGACACTTCCAGGTTGAAAGTAACAGAGAGACCCAGAGAGAGAGAAACAGAGAGAGAGAGAGAGAGAAAGAGAGAGAGAGAGAGAGAGAGGGAGAGAGAGAGGGAGAGAGAGAGAGAGAGAGAGAGAGAGAGAGAGAGAGAGAGAGAGAGAGAGAGAGAGAGAGAGAGAGAGAGAGAGAGAATCAGAGATCTACGATATCCTCAGTCTTGACAGCACACAGACCACATAGAGCACGTGAAACACGCTAACGCGTAACGCGTCCCCCTTCGCCCCTGAGGAGACAGAAGCAATTTCCTCTGTCTGTGGAGAGAAGACAATAGGATAGGAATGCAGACGACACCTCTTGGCTTCCAAGTCAACTCCCGTTTCGCTTGAAATTTGAACCTGTAGCGGAGAATGAAAAGTGACGCGAGCTTCTTTATATATTCTTCAATCTTTTTACATTTAGTCAAGTTTTGACTAAATGTTTTAACGTAGAGGGGGGAATCGAGACGAGGGTCGTGATGTATGTGCGTGTGTGCGTGTGTGTGTTTGTGTGTATGTGTGTGTGTTTGTGTGTGTGTGTGTGTGTGTGTGTGTGTGTGTGTGTGTCTGTCTGTCTGTGTGTGTGTGTGTGTAGAGCGATTCAGACTAAACTACTGGACCGATCTTTATGAAATTTGACATGAGAGTTCCTGGGTATGAAATACCCGAACGTTTTTTTTCATTTTTTTGATAAATGTCTTTGATGACGTCATATCCGGCTTTTCGTGAAAGTTGAGGCGGCACTGTCACGCCCTCATTTTTCAACCAAATTGGTTGAAAGTTTGGTCAGGTAATGTTCGACGAAGCCCGGACTTCGGTATTGCATTTCAGCTTGGTGGCTTAAAAATTAATTAATGACTTTGGTCATTAAAAATCTGAAAATTGTAAAAAAAATATGTTTTTTATAAAACGATCCAAATTTACGTTTATCTTATTCTCCATCATTTGCTGATTCCAAAAACATATAAATATGTTATATTCGGATTAAAAACAAGCTCTGAAAATTAAATATATAAAAATTATTATCAAAATTAAATTTTCGAAATCAATTTAAAAACACCTTCATCTTATTCCTTGTCGGTTCCTGATTCCAAAAACATATAGATATGATATGTTTGGATTAAAAACACGCTCAGAAAGTTAAAACGAAGAGAGGTACAGAAAAGCGTGCTATCCTTCCCAGCACAACTACTACCCCGCTCTTCTTGTCAATTTCACTGCCTATGCCGTGAACGGTGGACTGACGATGCTACGAGTATACGGTCTTGCTGCGTTGCGTTGCGTTGTTTCATTCTGTGAGTTCGACAGCTACTTGACTAAATGTTGTATTTTCGCCTTACGCGACTTGTTATTACATTTAGTCAAGTTATGAAATTTTACATGAGAGTTCCTGGGTATGATATCCCCAGACGTTTTTTTTCTCCATTTTTTCGATGAATGTCTTTGATGACGTCATATCCGGCTTTTTGTAAAAGTTGAGGCGCCACTGTCACACCCTCATTATATTT
>NW_027128405.1:0-1000 GCF_037325665.1 Littorina saxatilis
TTTGTGTGTATGAAACAAGCTTTGCCGTTGATAAAGTTTAGGCTGGATTCAGCTTTGTCGCTGACTTGACAATTTGTTTGTGAAACATACTAAGTGAAAACCATTACTTTGGCTGAACTCACATTTGTCGCTGACTGGACATCGTCTGTGCAAAAACATACTTTTGTGAAGGACATATTTTAAGCTGAATCCATTAAAACTACTTTTTGAGTGTGCTGGATTGACTTTTACTCAGTGTCATTATTGAGGATGGCAGCTGATACATTTTAGGCTGGATTCGCATTCATCGCACACGTGACAATGATATTTATACAACCAACGCCAAGATATGTTTTAGGCTGGGTTCACATTTGTCGCGTGCAAAACATCGCTTGTGAGAAAGCTACTTCCTTGAAGGACAAAATTATTCGTAGCTAACGCAACTACTTGTATCATATTTTTAAAAACCTACGCAAAACGTGGACTAGATTTGTGGATTTCAGCTGTCTCTGACTAGGAGTGGAGTCGCTGGTTTTCCTTCCTGTTGGTATTTACGTCGTTGAACTTTACTCCATTGAAGGGAGACTGGATGGGGGAAGCAAAGTGCGCACCAGAGAAGAAATGGCGATTTGAAAAGGTAGCCAGGTAGCCGACTTTACAGTGGAACCTCCCTTTACGACCTCTAATGATCTCAGAAATGTTGGCCTTAGGAAGGATGGAGTCTTAACATGCAGGTACATTTTCAAAGGTTAGGGACACAAAACATAATAATAAGGGTATTTATATGGCGCAAATCCTAAAATAGTTTTAAGCGCCTCTAAAAGATCTGAAAAATCAGGTTGTTTGAAAGGAGGGATTTGTAAGATGGTGATATACATGTGCAGGGGTAATGAACAGAGAATCTGACCAATCAAGGTCTTTACAGAATGGTGTCCTAACACGGAGCTGAATTTACGAAGGTTATAAAGAGAGAATCTGACCACACACAACAGCAACAACTTGAAAGGAGACAGAGTTTTAA